>NC_057814.1:168186585-168337866 GCF_018294505.1 Triticum aestivum | reverse complement strand
CGGGCCGCAAGGGCCGGCCTCGGGCCCGGGCGGGCCGGCGGCGCGGGGGCGGCGAGCGCTGACGTGGCGGGTGGAGATTGGCTGGGCGCGGCGGCGGTGGATGTGTCTGGCGCCGACGGACACGTCCGGAGGCGCGGAGGAGCAGGGCTAGGGTTTCGTCTGCGATTTGGAAAGGGGGGTGCACATATTTATGGGTAGAGGGAGCTAGGAGAGTCCAAATGAGGTGCGGTTTTTGCCCACACGATCGTGATCGAACGACCGAGAGCATGGAGGGGGTTTGGATGGGCTAATGGGCTATGGTGGAGGGGTGCTGGGCTGCAAAGAGAGAGGGGTCTTGGCTACGCGGTTAACCGTTGGGGCATCAAACGACCTCCAAACGGAACGAAATTTGACGGGCGGTCTACCTACTCTAAAACAACACCGCATGCCAAGTTTCATCCCATTCCGAGAACATTTTTATGCCACTCACGAAACGAGGTCTGAGAGGCGCAACGGGTGCGTGTGGGGGTGTCGGAACGCGAAACGGACAACGGGGAAAAAGACCGGATGCAAGTTTTGAAAATATGAGGATGCAATGCATATGATGACATGGCAAAATGCAACACGCAAGCAAAAGACATGGCAACGCCGGCGAATAACTTGAAGACACCTGGCGCATCGGATCCGGGGCATTACACCCGTCGCTCCTAGATGGAGTCCGATGCTTCTAGTACCAAGAGGGCAAGGCTCGTGCCACCGACGACGCAATCCTCTGGGTGTTTGGCGGTACCGGCGGGGACCGGTGAGGGTCCGCCCACCGGATCTGAGGAGCACGGGAAAAAATCTCGTTCGGACTGCATCAGCGATCTCCCGGACGTCATCCTAGGTGAGATCATCTCTCGTCTCCCCATCAGGGATAGCATCCGTACTCGCATCCTCGCTCGTCGATGGCGTCCTTTATGGCCCACCGCTCCTCTGAATCTCGACTGCCGTGAGATCCCTGCCGCTCGTCTTTTTAAGCCTCTAGAAACAGTTCATATCAAGAAAATCTCCGTGGCGCCTCCTACCTGGGAGCTCGCCCACGAAAGGCACTTCGGAACTCGGTGCCCTCGCAAATCTGGCACTGACGATACGACCATTTTGGAAGCCATCCTCTCCGCCCATGGGGGCGCAGTTCACCGTCTCCGCATACCGGCGTGCTACCTCCAGTCCAGACCCTCCGCCGTCGACGCCTGGCTGAAATCATCCAAACTGAACAATCTCCAGGAGCTCGAGTTCTATTACATGTTCCCAGATTTCGTGAGAGAGTGTCGTACGACCACTCACACACCCATCATCTGCGCCTTTTGCATCGGTGTCCTTCTCTCGGTTTGCATCCTCCCTACACACCGCCACCTTTGCTCTTTGCCAAATACCAGACAGTTACGTTGAGGCTCTTAAACTACCACTGCTCAAGAGACTTTCACTTGTGGACGTTGGTATATTAGACATCTCGCTTGAAAGCATCATCCACTCTAGTTGCCTGATACGTCTCCAACGAATCTATAATTTTTGATTGCTCCATGCTATATTATCTTCTGTTTTGGACATTATTGGGCTTTATTATTCACGTCTATATTATTTTTGGGACTAACCTATTAACCGGAGGCCCAGCCCAGAATTGTTGTTTTTTGCCTATTTCAGAATTTCGCAGAAAAAGAATATCAAACGGAGTCCAAACGGAATGAAACCTTTGGGAACATGATTTTTGGAACGAACATGATCTAGGAGACTTGGACCCTAAGTCAAGGAAGCTTCCAGGAAGCCACGAGGTAGGGGGGCGCGCCTACCCCCCCCCCAGGTGCGCCCTCCACCCTCATGGGCCCCACGTTGCTCCACCGATGTACTCCTTCCTCCTATATATACCTACGTACCCCCAAACGATCAGATACGGAGCCAAAAACCTAATTCCCCCGCCGCAACCTTCTGTACCCACGAGATCCCATCTTGGGGCCTATTCCGGAGCTCCGCCGGAGGGGGCATCGATCACGGAGGGCTTCTACATCAACAACATAGCCTCTCCGATGAAGTGTGAGTAGTTTGCCTCAGACCTTCGGGTCCATAGTTATTAGCTAGATGGCTTCCTCTCTCTTTTTGGATCTCAATACAATGTTCTCCCCCTCTCTCGTGGAGATCTATTCGATGTAATCTTCTTTTGCGGTGTTGTTGAGAATATAGACCTTAGAGTCACCCACCAGGAGGGGCCGGGTTACTCGCGTGGTCAATGCCAGAAGCCCGGAGCCAAGTTGAAGACGATGGGCCAGAGATGGGCTGAGACCCGGATACGGCTTAAAGCCCATAGTCACAATCGTTATTATGGTAGAACTTGTAGTGTAAGGCAAGTATGATTGAGAGTCCGAGCCGGACACTCTTATGAGCCGGCCGGGACTCTAAGGGCTGCTGGGCGTCAGCCTCCCTATATAAAGGAACGACCCGACTGCGGTTTAGGGCGACAACAATCTCATCGAGAGCCGGGCATAGCTGTTTAGCTCCCTGGCGATCATAACCCTAATCAATATCACCTCAAACTGGACGTAGGCTTTTACCTTCACCGTAAGGGGCCGAACCAGTATAAACCCTCGTGTTCCTTGTCCCACCTAACCCCTTCAAGCTTCCTAGTTGTGATGGCTCCACGACTAAGTCCTAGCTCGAGGACATCTGCCGTGACAATTCCACGACAGTTGGCGCCCACCGTGGGGCCAGCGCACGGTGGATTTGAGTTCTTGAAGGGCAGCTTCGAAGGGCTCAAGGGATACGCGGTGGGCCGGATGACCAAGAGTCGTCGCGGCAAGCTCTACATCGATGATGCGGACTGGGGCCCCGACACCGGCTCAATTGAGTACGGGTACCGGGTCCCCTTTGGCGGAATTCATGTCTTCATTGGCAAGATTGGTGAGCCGGGCCCCGAGCCGGATCTCTGCGCCGATCTCATCGAAAAGGCTCAGCGCGCACGACCCGCCCGGGCCCGGCCTGCCTTAAGGCGCGCTTTTGTGGGATGCGTCCATGGAGGGGCCTCTGATCCATCTGGGTCTGGTGATGAGGCGGCCGCCGGTTCTGACGGCGAGTCGGCCACTGATGAGTCAAACTCGTTGTACCAACTTCAAGATGGCAGGCTCATGGGTTGTTCCGACGGCAACAGTATTCCGGACCTTTTTGAGCCGCCAAGTCTGGTTGGAGTTTTTATGGCTGGGGCGCAGCCTGTTCAGAACCCCGCTGCTGGATCGGGAAACCCGGTGCCTTCTCCGGCTCAGGTGCTGATGGATCTGACGGACAAGATGACGGCCCTGTTAACCGCCACGGTTGACCCGGCAGATCAAGCTCAGCATGATGCGGAGGTGGCGCAGTTAAAATTGGATCTGATAAAAGCTAAAGAGGATCTTGCAGCAGAAGGGATCAGGCTGGCTGCGGAGCGGGCGTCTCTCGACGCCCGGACTCAGCTGATTCAGGCGCAGTCCTTCCAACTCACGATGGATCAGAACGCGGCCAATGAGGTCATGAGAAGGAGGCATCAGAAGGCCCAGTCTCGACTCCCACCGGTTTACGATCCACGCAATCTCTTCAATACGCCGGGTGCAGTGTCTAGTAACCCGCCAGGGGTCATTGCGCCCGGATCTGGACCCCTTACTCAGACACGGGTGATGGGGCCTCCCCAGGTGCCCCCTACTCCGCCTCAATATGTGCCAATACCCCCGGGTCATTATGATAACCCGCTGGAGAACATGGTAGCTGCGGCAGCACGGCTGGCGGCTCTCCCCGTTGACGGCGATTCTCCGGCGGCCATCGAAACTCGCCGGGTCAGGGAACTCCTGCAGACGGCGCTGGCACAGCAAGAGGCGTACTCCTACAGCCGGGACAGGATCCACTCGACTCCTCGTCCAGGCCAGAGCCCGAGTTATAGCCGGCACATGGTCTCGGCAACCGGCTCAAGCAACATCCGGCGCCATGACCCGCCCCCTGGTCATGGCCCGGCTCATAATGGAGCCTTTTACGCAGCGGACCAAGCACGGCAAGAGGCAGAGCAAGCGCCTCAATTGACGGCTTACCAGACCCCACCGGCTTATCCAACGACTTCCGTTGATGTGGGTATCCCTACCAGGACCGGAGGTGTCCCTTGTTTGGTGCCAGCTATCCGTAATGAACGTCTACCCAAGGACTTCAAAGGCCCTAGGTAGGTGCCTAACTATACAGCTGACTTACAGCCTGCAGCCTGGATTGAGAGTTATGAGATGGCTATGGAATTGCTGGAGGTCAGTGAGGCGGCCATGGCCAAGTATTTCACCATGATGTTAGATGGAACTGCCCGCACGTGGTTGAAAGGGCTACCACCGAATTCCATTGGGTCTTGGGCTGAGCTGAAAGCCCGGTTCATCCAAAACTTCAAAGATACCTGTAGGCAGTCTATGTCAATTGTGGATTTGACTAACTGTAAGCAGCAGGAGGGTGAATCCACGACCCATTGGGTTCGCCGGGTCAAGGAGATCATACATTCATCAGATAAGATGGATGCCGGCTCTGCAGTCTTAATGTTGGAACAGAACTGTCGCTTTGTGCCCCTAAAGATGAAGCTCGGGCAGCTTAAGCGCAACTGCACAGATATGGGTACATTAATGGCGGCTCTTGTCAAGTACGCCGATTCCGATGGTACCAAGGATCCCCCTTCAGATGATGAAAGGACAGGGAAGGGAAAGAAGAACGGCAATGGCAAGGGTCCTCAGTTTAACCCGGGGAACCAAGGAGGAGGCAAGCGCAAGGCCGATGGCAGCCTGGAATTTGTAGCCAATGCCAACTCTCAAGGTAATAACCAGCGACGCAAGGGGAGGCCCCCTCCCCGAGGCGGCGGGTCAGGTCCAACGCTAGAGCAGCTGTTGAATGAACCTTGTCCAAGGCATGGCTCTAGAGAGAAGCCAGCGACTCATCTGTGGAAGGATTGCGCGATCATGAAGGCCTTTAAGAATTACAATGGCCCGGGAGGCGGTTCAGGTGCTGGCGGCTTTCATGGCCCGGGCGGCGGCTCAAATTCCGGTCCTCAGAACGGTCAAGGGGGCTTTAATCAACAGTCTGGCCAGGGTCATCAACAGCAGCAGGGGGGTTACCAGACCAATCCAAAGCAGCTAAGCGGTGGACAGTATCATGTATTTACCACTAGTCTGTGCAAGCGAGATCAGAAGATTCACAAGAGGGCTGTGAATGTTGTTGAGCCGGCAGTCCCACGCTACTTACGATGGTCTGAGCAGCCCATAGTGTGGAGTAGGGAGGATCATCCTCCTCGGGTGGATAACCCGGGCCACTTGGCCTTAGTGGTGGCTCCTCAAGTGGGAGGTTATAAGTTCACAAAGGTGCTCATGGATGGAGGCAGTAGCATCAACATCCTGTATTATGAGACTTTTCGCCGTATGGGGTTAGTTGATAAGAACCTCAGCCAGTCAAACACTATCTTCCATGGTGTGGTACCTGGTAAGTCGGCTTATCCAGTCGGCAAGATCGAATTGGAAGTGGCTTTTGGTACTGAGAACAACTACAGGGTGGAGAAGTTGACCTTTGAGGTGGTCAAGATAAGAAGTCCATACCATGCTATATTTGGACGGCCGGCTTACGCCAAGTTCATGGCACGGCCGTGTTATGTGTACTTACAGCTCAAGATGCCGGGTCACAATGGGACCATTACGGTTCACGGCAGCCGGAAAGTGGCTCTGGAGTGTGAGGAAGGTGATGCAGCTTATGCAGAGTCTGTTTGTGCTACAGAGGAGTTAAAGTTTTACAAAGACAATGTTGACCCAACAGACATGACCTCTCTGAAGAAGCCGACTACGGAGACTGAGACAGCGATGAAATTTAAGTCGGCTGATGAAACTAAGCTTGTTGATTTTGTTCCAGGAGATTCATCTCAGCAGTTTAGCATCAGTACCAATCTGGATCCAAAATAGGAAAGCGCGCTCATCGAGTTCATCCGTGAGAATAGGGACATCTTCGCGTGGAAACCTTCTGACATGCCAGGTGTACCTAGAGAACTCGCTGAGCACACTCTCAATGTTGATCCGAAATTTAAGCCGGTCAGACAGTTCCTTCGGCGGTTTAATGAAGAGAGGCGAAAGGCTATTGGTGAAGAAGTGGCCCGGCTCTTGGCGGCCGGGTTTATTGTTGAAGTCTTTCACCCAGAGTGGTTGGCTAACCCGGTGCTCGTACTCAAGAAGAACGGCACCTGGCGGATGTGTGTGGACTACACGGACTTGAACAAGGCGTGTCCGGCTGATCCTTTTGCTCTCCCCCGTATTGATCAAATCATTGATGCTACGGCAGGTTGTGCACGCTTAAGTTTCTTGGATGCTTATTCCGGGTATCATCAGATTAAGATGGCAGTTAAGGACCAGGAGAAGACGGCGTTCATCACTCCCTTTGGAGCCTTCTGTTATGTGTCTATGCCCTTTGGACTCAAGTGTGCACAGGCAACTTACCAGCGTTGTGTACAGAATTGTCTTCATAAACAGATCGGGCGCAATGTTCATGCATATGTGGACGATATTGTGGTTAAATCCATCAAAGAGGAAACCCTGATAGATGATTTAAGAGAAACCTTTGATAATCTCCGGGTCTATAAGATGATGCTTAACCCGGCCAAGTGTGTCTTTGGTGTTCCTGCAGGCAAGCTCTTGGGTTTCTTGGTTTCTGACAGAGGCATTGAGGCTAACCCGGAGAAGATCAAGGCCATCACCTCCCTGGCTAAGCCGGCGTGTATAAATGACGTTCAGCGCTTGGCGGGTCGCATCGCTGCTTTAAGCCGGTTTATAAGCCGTTTGGGTGAAAAGGCCATGCCCTTATATCAGTTGATGAAGAAAACTGATAACTTTGTCTGGAATGATGCAGCTAATACCGCTTTTGAAGAATTGAAGAAACAACTGGCAGAGCCCCCGGTCCTTGCTGCTCCGGTTGATAAGGAGCCCTTACTACTGTATGTGGCAGCAAACGCACGAGCAGTCAGCGTGGCTATTGTGGTGGAGCGCAAGGAGGCGGGTAAGGAGCATCCGGTTCAGCGGCCGGTTTATTATGTCAGCGAAGTGCTCATTGAGTCTAAACAGCGGTACCCGCATTGGCAGAAGCTTGTGTATGGAGTGTTCATGGCGAGCCGGAAGCTTAAGCATTATTTTCAGGGTCATCCCATCACTGTAGTCAGTTCTGCCCCTCTTGGTGATATCATTCAAAACAGAGAGGCCATAGGGAGAATTGCTAAGTGGGCTATAGAACTTGGACCCCATGGTCTCAAATATGTGCCACGCACTGCTGTTAAATCTCAGGCTTTGGTGGATTTCATCAACGATTGGACAGAATCACAAGTGCCCGAGCAGAAGCCGGATAACACATATTGGACTATTCACTTTGACGGGTCCAGGCAGTTGGAGGGCTCGGGGGCTGGTGTTGTATTAGCTTCCCCTAAAGGTGACAAGTTCCATTATGTGTTACAGTTGATGTTTCCTTGCACTAACAATGCGGCTGAGTACGAGGCCTTGCTCCACGGTCTTAGGATGGCTAAGGAGATGAGCCTTGAGCCGGGTAAGGTGCTTCGGTGACTCAGACTTGGTGGCTCAACAGGTATCAGGCAAGTGGGACTCTAAGGACCCTCTAATGGCGGCTTATCGCCGCGAAGTTGATGCCATTGCGAGGCACTTTCAGGGCTACCAAGTAGAGCACATTGATCGCAGGAAGAACGAGGCGGCTGATGCTTTAAGCCGACTAGGCTCTCAGCGAAAGCCGGTGCCGCCTAACACTTTCCTGGATGTCCTGTATAACCCTTCGGTTAAATTGCCTACAGAGGAGGACTTGGCTATCCCTGACCCGGAGGCACGACTGGTGGCGGCTCTTCATGTCATACCAGACTGGACAATGCCATATCTGGCTTATATAACCCGGGGAGAGTTGCCTGAGGATGAAACTTTGGCCAGGCAAATAACCCGGCGGGCTAAGTCAATGATCGTCATCGATGGCGAGTTACATCATCGCAGTGTTTCAGGGGCATTTCAGCGTTGTATCTCCCCTGAGGAAGGCCAAGAGATCTTGCGTGAGATCCATGAAGGGGATTGTGGCCATCACGCCGGCTCAAAATCCCTTGTAGCCAAGGCTTTCCGTCATGGTTTTTATTGGCTGACGGCTCATGCTGATGCAGAGGACTTGGTCAGTAAATGTGATGGTTGCCAAAGGTTCTCACGACGGGCTCATGTGCCGGCTCAGGAGTTGAGGATGATCCCAATCACTTGGCCCTTTGCGGTCTGGGGGCTTGATATGGTTGGGCCTTTTAAACGGTCCAAGGATAAGAAGACCCACCTCTTGGTGGCAGTTGACAAATTCACAAAGTGGGTGGAAGCTGAGCCAGTTAGCAAGTGCGATGCAGCCACGGCGGTTCAATTTATGAAAAAGGTGATTTTCCGCTTTGGTTTTCCACACAGCATTATAACTGACAATGGCACCAATCTCTCCAAGGGCGCCATGGAGGAATTTTGTCAACGAGAGCATATCCGACTTGATGTTTCTTCAGTGGCTCATCCTCAATCCAATGGTCAAGCTGAGAGAGCTAACCAGGAAATTCTGAAGGGCATCAAGCCCCGGCTTTTGGTCCCTTTGCAACGGACGCCGGGTTGTTGGGTGGAGGAGTTGCCCTCCGTCTTATGGAGCATCAACACTACTCCTAACAGGTCTACAGGCTTCACGCCTTTCTTCATGGTTTATGGAGCAGAAGCAGTCCTCCCCAGCGACATCCGTCACGATTCACCTCGCGTGGCGGCTTATGTTGAGACGGATAATGAACAAGCGCGCCAAGATGCTCTGGACTTGTTGGACGAACAGCGTGATGTGGCAGCAGCCCGTTCAGCGATTTACCAACAAGACCTGCGCCGTTATCATAGTCGCCGGGTCAAATCCCGGGTCTTCCAGGAAGGCGACCTTGTGCTCCGGCTCATCCAGGATCAAACAGATGCACACAAGTTATCCCCACCTTGGGAAGGGCCCTTTGTGGTCAGCAAGAACTTGCACAACGGGTCATATTACCTCATTGATATTCGGGAGCACAAAGATTCACGTAAATCTGAGGAAGAGACCCGTCGGCCGTGGAACATAGCTCAGCTTCGGCCTTACTACACTTGAGCTACCGGCTCTCGTGGTGTACATACTTATCTCAGCCATGTATATATTATGATAAGCAATAAAGCAGGACCTCTGTCCTTTTCTCTCCTCCAAATATGTGTGTGTTGTTTTTATTACAAGATTACATGCTGACTTAAAGGAGGATCCGGCTTACGATCGTATTCGAATCTAGCCGTAAGCAGTAAAGTCACTTGGGGGCTTCCTGTTCAAACATGGGTCGTATTCGAACCAAAGAGAACATAGCTGTCGATACCCATTTGATTGGCAAAGTGCCGAGCTCATTGGGAGGTTATCTTTGGTCATATTTGAATCATAGTTTAACCCCTCTGAGAACCGACGTGGATCGTATTCGAATCAGCATCGTTAAACAATTTTAAATCACTTGGGGGCTTCCTGTTCAAACATAGGTCGTATTCGAACCAAAGAGAACATAGCTGTCGGTACCCTCTTGATTGGCATCGCCACACCCACTGGGGGCTATGTGATCGTATCCGAATCTTAGCTTAACCCCTTTGGGCCGGGTTTCTGGTCGTATTCGAACCGGAAGCCCCTAAGTTCTTATATTTTATCACAAGTTTACTCTGATTACGTCAAGGTGTGTACTGCCGGGTCTCACTTGCCGGCTTAATTTTGGTTTATCTTGTTAGTTGAACATCATGGATGTCATCAAGGCAAGTAAATTAGAGTTAAGGTACCAACCGTGCTACCCGGGTTATTTAAACCGGAAGTATGTTTACAGGCCGTTAAGTGTGTTATCACGGCTATGTTCAGAGTGTAATTAAGGACCAGTCTTTTTTGATTCGTATTCCGGGTTATCCATCTCAAACACCTGATTCTCAGGGCGGTAAGCCGCCTTGAGACTTGTGATTCGCCTTTCTATGCAGATACTTAAAGGCACCTTTTAAGGTTGAGAAGGACAAAGGGATGATTATGACCCGGAGAAACATCAAAAGGATAACTTCAAGGGATTTCAGCATTCATTACGTGCACGATGGCACGGCAGAGATAAATTGTTGCACCTATTCTATTACAAAATTCATCAAGTCTCAAGGATGGAGCATTGTTCGGTGAACCGCCAGCCGATTTATGCTGCCTGCTGAGTCGAAGTCTCCGGCTCGTTCCTGTCCTCTCCTCCGGCTGATCCCAAGACTTGGAACGTTGATGAGTTCCAGTCGATGCCGCGGAGAGCTTCGAATTGTGCTACTTCATCAATTAACCCCGCCGGGTCAATCTCTGGGGCAAAGGTGTGCTGACGAGCCGGCGGAATTAAACTCAGGTCTTCATAGCGAGGGGTTGGAATCCTCTGATTCTCCGCGTTGTAGCCCGGCTGGTACTTTGTTAGATCAGTGTCGTCCCCGATAAGGGTGGCCACCGGGCGTACAGCCTTCACGCACACCGTGAAGTCCTTCTGGTCAAAGGCTGAGCCGTCTTCCTTCAGGCTTGGGTAACCCAGGGCGATGTCTGCCGGGTCTAGCTCCGGCAGAAATGCCTTGGCCCGGCTCAGCGCGGCGATCGCTCCGGCTCTCGCAGAGGCCCGTCGCAGCTCTTGGATCCGCTGAGGCAGAACGGCGAGCCGGCGCAGGACTTCGGCCAGATGAGTTGGCACCTCGTTGGATAGGGCCACCACGGCTAAGGCGCGCTGTGACCCGGTGTAGAGCTGTTCCACCAGGGTGTACACGGCCTTTAACTTGGTGACTACGCTCTGGTTGAGGTTGGCACTCCTGGGACCTGTTTAACAGAATCAGATAAGCCGGTAACAAGGATGAATCATGCCATAAACTAATTTGATGAAAGCCGGTGAAGCGACTTACCAAAGATAGCAGCCACCATTTGGGAAACCTGGCGCTTTAGGCCG
This sequence comes from Triticum aestivum, assembly GCF_018294505.1. Classification (NCBI taxonomy): domain Eukaryota; kingdom Viridiplantae; phylum Streptophyta; class Magnoliopsida; order Poales; family Poaceae; genus Triticum; species Triticum aestivum. The sequence continues at coordinate 168,326,864 of NC_057814.1, read as the reverse complement.
GAGAGCTCGGCGGTCTTCTCAGCAAGGGCCTTCTCCGCCTGTTCCGCCCGGGTCACCAGTGCGGCTTTCTCTTCGACCCAGGCTTTTTCTCAGCATCAAATTCGGTCTTCAATTTTTCTTGAGCGGCGATGCTGGATACAAACTTGGCGTTTGCCTTCCGGGTCTCCATCTCCTGCATCTTCAGCCGGCTCTTGAGATCCGCAAGGTCCGCCTCTAATTTCTTGCCAACAGCCTGCATATATTTCCGGGTTAATTAACAGTTACTATATAAGTCCCAAGCACTTTCCAAGCAAAGACACTTGGCACTTGGGGGCTAATGCATGTTGAATGTATCTATCTACATACTGCCGGCTCAATTGAGTAAGCCGGAACCTAAGTCTACAACATATTCAAGTATAAGTCGTCGACTTGGGGGCTAGCATGGCAAAGGTAACTATGTAGTAAAGTAAGAAGACAGCAGAAGAATACCTCAGATTTTTGTTGGATCTGGTTGACCATGGCAACCTCGGCGTCCCGGCTCTTGTGTACTTGGCTGATGTAGCCAGAGACGAGCTCTCCAATGCTCAAGTCAGTGTAGCCGGAGAGGTCCAGGTTCACCCGGTGGGGCTGCAGCAACTCCCCCTTCGTGGAGCATTTGGCCAACGCGGTCGGTCTCCCCGGCTCAACAAATTCCGTCCGGGTGATTACCACGTCCGGGGCGTCTGCTGGTGGAGCTGAGCCGGAGGCCTCCGGATTAACCGAAGTTTCGGTCGTTGCCTTGGTGGTCGGGGCAGGGGCCTCAGGCGCCGTGTCCATTGGAGTGGCGGCTTCGGGGGTGGAGGCAGCTGGCGGTTCTTGAACTGTCACCGCCGGCTCAGGCAAATCCGGCACTCCGGCCGACTTGGTTTTCTTCACCCTCTTGGTGAGCTTTGCTTGAGCGCTGAAAGAACAGCAAAGGTTAGTACAAAGCATATGAGTAAAGATCAGAACGACATGAGATGATTGTTATTACCCGGGTGCGGTCTTAAAAGCCGGCAGATTTGACTGCATGGAGTCACCCGAAGAGGGGGAGGTCTCCTGATAATTGGAGTCAGAAGAGTTGAGTGGCTGACGGATAACACCCGCCAACGGATGAAAAGGGTATAAGTGAGAAAAAACCTCAGTGCGACGCTTCCTTGTTGCGTCGGGTAACCCGGCGGAGAGGTCGGTGTCCCTGTGGGCCCGGGTGTGACGCCGGCTTTCGTGAACCTGCTGCTTCAAAAGAAATTGAGGGTCTTGATGAGCTAACGGATGTGAAAAGCTTACTTTCCGGGTTACTCTTCGGACTTTCAGCTGTGGCAAAGGCTCCGAGTCGGAGGAAAGTGACATTACCTCTTCAACCACCGGGTTACTGGCGCCGGTGTCATCCTGTCAATGAGCAAAGTGTTGATAAGGTGGACAGCAGCAAACAACAAGTATAGCAAGAATTTAAAGGTTTAAGGGTTACCTCTGACTCGGAGGTGTCGCTTAATTGCATTAGCTCCGAAGCAGTGGGTCGGCTTCCCTTTTTGCGAGGGGCGGCTTTCTTGGCGGCTTTCTTCGCCTTCCTGGCCTTCTTGGCCGCTTCATGGTCATATTTGACCCGCCAGAACTTATCATCAGCCTGAAAGATACAATGATTGATTCTTAAAACGGTTCAGATAAAGGTTATATACAGACGAAGATAAAGGTTAAAGTCAGCGGTTTACCGCTGGGGCTGGATTGGTCTTGCAGAAGGGGGCTAACCCGGTTCTTCCGCAATCTACCAGGCTCTCGTTTAGAAGAGCCTTGGTCTCTTCCTCTGCAACGTCTTCTGGAAGATCATTGCGACTGTGCCTCTGCGGGTCATCCTTTCGCCCGGTGTACTCACACATTAAGCCGGGGCGGCGGCTCAATGGGATCACCCGCCATGAGATCCAGACCCGGACCAGGTCAATTTCGTTCAGACCGTTGCCTAGCAGGGCCTTGATCTTATTGATAGTTGGAAGCAGAGGCTGGCGTTTTGCTGCAGTCAGTTTGTCCGACAGCGGATGAGTCGGCTCTAGACGTGTTGGGCGAAAGTCGGGCAGCGGGTTTTCATCAGCCGGAGACGTATCTTGGCAGTAGAACCAAGTCATATTCCAGTCCTTGGGGTGGCTCGGCGGCTCTGCATAAGGGAACAGACAGTCCCTACGCCATTGGATGGAGATGCCACCTAACTCCAGACTTGCCCCGTTGGCGCATTCATTCTGGAGGTTTAAATAAAACAGCTCTCTGAAGAGCAGCAGACTAGGCTCTTCTCCAAGGTACACTTCGCAAAAGACTTGGAAGTTGCAGATGTTGGATACGGAGTTGGGTCCTATATCCTGAGGCCGTAGGTCAAAGAAGTTGAGCACGTCCCTGAAAAACTTTGAGCCGGGCGGTGCGAAGCCCCGACTCATATGGTCTGCGAAGATCACTACCTCCCCGTCCCTTGGCTGTGGTCTCTCTTCCGACGGGTCAGGGGCACGGTAGGACATGATTTCCTTCTTAGGAAAATATCCGGACTTAACGAAATTGGCCAGGGTCTCGTCGGTGACGTCGGACCTCATCCAGTTGCAAGTGATGGGAGCCTTGGGAGGCATAGTGAAGGTTGGTGGTCTATGATAAAGAGAAAAGTGTCCGGGTTAATTATAAGCCGGAGATCTATTGTTTACACTAAGATGGCGGCTTATGAAGGGGACTAATGATATATATTCAGATACGGTGGGTTATTTAAGCCGCAGGGGGATTCAGAGTAAATTGGTTATCCACGGCTTTACCACAGTTAAGCCGGAAGATTCTACAGAGCATGGTTTTCTTTAAACCGGAAAGTTCTACGGCGCGTGTTTTCTTTAAGCCGGAAATGTAAGCCGCCAAGATTCAATGGGTGCAGTTTTTACTAAGTGTGGTAAAACAGGTTTCACATGTTGCAGTAACTTTTTTGGATCAAAATGGTCGGGCAAAAGAAAAATTTCTAGACCTAGAAACAGCAGTGAGGGAGTTCTTGGGTTCGAACAGAGTTCTTGTGCAGTTCAAGGAAGGCTACTTGCGTGTAAAATGGATCTTAAATGACCACCGCACTAGTTCTATGCAGGGCTAACATCAAGCAGGAGCAGTAACTAGGAGAACTACCGAACTTGCGGGCAACGGTGACGAACACGAAGAACTGGAGGAACCCTACTGCAGATATACTCTACGGGGTGGTGAGAACTTACCGGAGCTGAAGAGGTGCGGGAGTCGCCGCCGTTTGTCTGGTCCGGATCAGGGTGATGCAGCGGCCAAGGTTGACGAAGACCGGAGGCGAGACGACGGCGGCGGAGCACGAGCTCAGTGAGAAAGGCAGCGGCGCGAGGAGGAAGAAGGGAGCGTGAGAAGAGCCCGTCGGGCCGGCCTATTTATAAGGCAAGGTCATAAGTGGGCGCGAGATTCAAGGAGACCACGGCGTGGTTATCTCCCCCCCCCCCCCCCACGACACCTCGATTTTCGGAATGACAGTAAAGCAAAGATCCGTTGCGGGTCTGGCGGAGTAAAAAACGGACTTAATGGAGGATGACGTCATGGCGGATTATCCGGAGTCCAGAGGATGACGTCACTCCGGGTTATGGCCTTCGCATGAATGGTAAGCCAGAGATTTTTTCTGTCAGAAGAGTTGAAGATTGACATGAGCTGGCTCAAATCAATCTGGGGCCTAATGTTGAGGATATAGACCTTAGAGTCACCCGCCAGGAGGGGCCGGGTTACTCGCGTGGTCAATGCCAGAAGCCCGGAGCCAAGTTGAAGACGATGGGCCAGAGATGGGCTGAGACCCGGATACGGCTTAAAGCCCATAGTTACAATCGTTATTATGGTAGAAATTGTAGTGTAAGGCAAGTATGATTGAGAGTCCGAGCCGGACACTCTTATGAGCCGGCCGGGACTCTAAGGGCTGCTGCGCGTCAGCCTCCCTATATAAAGGGACGACCCGGCAGCGGTTTAGGGCGACAACAATCTCATCGAGAGCCAGGCATAGCTGTTTAGCTCCCTGGCGATCATAACCCTAATCAATATCACCTCAAACTGGACGTAGGCTTTTACCTTCACCGTAAGGGGCCGAACCAGTATAAACCCTCGTGTTCCTTGTCCCACCTAACCCCTTCAAGCTTCCTAGTTGCGATGGCTCCACGACTAAGTCCTAGCTCGAGGACATCTGCCGTGACAATTCCACGACAGGTGTGTTTGTTGAGACCAATGAATTGTGGGTTTAGTATCAGGTTTATCTATGAACAATATTTGAATCTTCTGAATTGTTTTATGTATTATTGGTTATCTTTGCAAGTCTCTTCGAATTATCAGTTTGGTTTGGCCTACTAGATTGATCTTTCTTGCAATGGGAGAAGTGCTTAGCTTTGGGTTCAATCTTGCGGTGTCCTTTCCCAGCGACAGTAGGGGCAGCAAGGCACGTATTGTATTATTGCCATCGAGGATAACAAGATGGGGTTTTTATCATATTGCATGAATTTATCCCTCTACATCATGTCATCTTGCTTAAGGCGTTACTCTGTTCTTATGAACTTAATACTCTAGATGCATGCTGGATAGCGGTCGATGTGTGGAGTAATAGTAGTAGATGCAGGCAGGAGTCGGTCTACTTGTCTCGGACGTGAAGCCTATATACATGATCATACCTAGATATTCTCATAACTATGCTCAATTCTGTCAATTGCTCAACAGTAATTTGTTCACCCACCGTAAAATAATTATGCTCTTGAGAGAAGCCACTAGTGAAACCTATGGCCCCCGGGTCTATCTTCATCATATTAATCTTCCAACACTTAGTTATTTCCGTTGCTTTTTTACTTTGTTTTTATTTTACTTTGCATCTTTATCATAAAAATACCAAAAATATTATCCTATCATATCTATCAGATCTCACTCTCGTAAGTGACCGTGTAGGGATTGACAACCCCTTATTGCGTTGGTTGCGAGGATTTATTTGTTTGTGTAGGTGGGAGGGACTCGCGCGTAGCCTCCTACTGGATTGATACCTTGGTTCTCAAAAACTGAGGGAAATACATACGCTACTTTGCTGCATCACCCTTTCCTCTTCAAGGGAAAACCAACGCAGTGCTCAAGAGGTAGCAAGAAGGATTTCCGGCGCCGTTGTCGGGGAGGTCTACGCAAAAGTCAACATACCAAGTACCCATCACAAACCCTTATCTCCCGCATTACATTATTTGGCATTTGCCTCTCGTTTTCCTCTCCCCCACTTCACCCTTGCCGTTTTATTCGCCCTCTCTTTTTCGTTCGCCTCTTTTCCGTTTGCTTGTCATTATGGCTAGTCCTTTATCTTCTCCGTTGTCTCCCGAAAATGAAGTTCTGAATTTTAAACAAAGGGAGGGAGAAAATCTAAAAGACGCTTGGTATAGAATTTGCAATGCTCAAAATAGATCTACCAGGAAGCAATCTACTTCCGTTCTTCTCCACAATTTTTATGTAGGCGCCAATCCTTGGTATAGATATATTCTTGACACCATTACCGGACGGAACTTCTTGGGTATCCATACTTTTGATTCTTATAATGCTATGATAGATTTGTTTGGCTCACCACCTCTTTTGGTTAATGGAACTATGTTAACTTTGGAGCATGTAATGCAAAGACTTGAAATTATTGAAAATAAAGTTGCTACTGTAGAGTTAATCGAAAATTTGGATAGAAATATCCACAATCAAATTGCCCAATATGGATCCAAAGTAGGAATCACTTTGAAAAATATTAAGCAGAAGGAACCCATAGTTAATGAAAGAATAAATCAAGATTCCACTAGAATCGATAAAATTGAGGGTATCATTACCAACTTGGAAACCGCTTTTTCTTCCGGAAAGAATACTCCAAGTCCTCCAACTAAAATTGCCAAGTTTATGTACGTTCCTAAAAATAAGGGTGAATCCTCTAGTAAGGAAACTGTGGATCTCAAATCTATAAGTATTCATCCCGATGTTTTTGCTATCATTAAGGAACCATTTGCTACAAATGAATTTTTCGATCTTGTGCCTAAAAGTTTGATAATTAATAAAAAGAAAGAAACTCCTAAGGATGATAGATGTCTCATTGAAGAATTGCCTACCAAAGATGGCAATACCTAGATCTATCCTTGCTTTTTATGCCTAGCTAGGGGCGTTAAACGATAGCGCTTGTTGGGAGGCAACCCAATTTTATTTTTAGTTTTTTTGCTTTTTGCTTCTGTTTAGGAATAAATATTTGATCTAGCCTCTGGTTAGATGTGTTTTTATGTTTAATTAGTGTTTGTGCCAAGTTAAACCTATAGGATCTTCTTGGATGATAGTTATTTGATCTTGCAGAAAATTCCAGAAACTTTCTGTTCCCGAAAATAAATGTTAAAAATCACCAGAACGTGATAAAATATTGATTCCAATTGCTGCTGATCAATAAACAAATTTGCTAGGTCTTCCTATTTTGGTCTGATTTTTGGAGTTCCAGAAGTTTGCGTTAGTTACAGATTACTACAGACTGTTCTGTTTTTGACAGATTCTGTTTTTCGTGTGTTGTTTGCTTATTTTGATGAATCTATGGCTAGTAAAATAGTTTATAAACCATAGAGAAGTTGGAATACAGTAGGTTTAACACCAATATAAATAAAGAATGAGTTCATTACAGTACCTTGAAGTGGTCTTTTGTTTTCTTTCGCTAACGGAGCTCACGAGATTTTCTGCTGAGTTTTGTGTTGTGAAGTTTTCAAGTTTTGGGTGAAAGATTTGATGGATTATGGAACAAGGAGTGGCAAGAGCCTAAGCTTGGGGATTCCCATGGCACCCCCAAGATAATCTAAGGACACCAAAAAGCCAAAGCTTGGGGATGCCCCGGAAGGCATCCCCTCTTTCGTCTACTTCCATCGGTAACTTTACTTGGAGCTATATTTTTATTCACCACATGATATGTGTTTTGCTTGGAGCGTCTTGTATGATTTGAGTCTTTGCTTTTTAGTTTACCACAATCATCCTTGCTGTACACACCTTTTGAGAGAGACACACATGATTCGGAAATTATTAGAATACTCTATGTGCTTCACTTATATCTTTTGAGTTATATAGTTTTTGCTCTAGTACTTCACTTATATCTTTTAGAGCACGGTGGTGGATTTGTTTTATAGAAACTATTGATCTCTCATGCTTCACTTAGATTATTTTGAGAGTCTTAAATAGCATGGTAATTTGCTTAAATAATCCTAATATGCTAGGTATTCAAGATTAGTAAAAACTTTCTTATGAGTGTGTTGAATACTAAGAGAAGTTTGATGCTTGATGATTGTTTTGAGACATGGAGGTAGTGATATCAAAGTTGTGCTAGTTGAGTAGTTGTGAATTTGAGAAATACTTGTGTTGAAGTTTGCAAGTCCCGTAGCATGCACGTATGGTAAACGTTATGTAACAAATTTGAAACATGAGGTGTTCTTTGATTGTCCTCCTTATGAGTGGCGGTCGGGGACGAGCGATGGTCTTTTCCTACCAATCTATCCCCCTAGGAGCATGCGCGTAGTGCTTGGTTTTTGATGACTTGTAGATTTTTGCAATAAGTATGTGAGTTCTTTATGACTAATATTGAGTCCATGGATTATACGCACTCTCACCTTTCCATCATTGCTAGCCTCTTTGGTACCGTGCATTGCCCTTTCTCACATTGAGAGTTGGTGCAAACTTCGCCGGTGCATCCAAACCCCGTGATATGATACACTCTTTCACACATAAACCTCCTTATATCTTCCTCAAAACAGCCACCATACCTACCTATTATGGCATTTCCATAGCCATTCCGAGATATATTGCCATGCAACTTTCCACCATTCTGTTTATCATGACACGTTCATCATTGTCATATTGCTTTGCATGATCATGTAGTTGACATAGTATTTGTGGCAAAGCCACCGTTCATAATTCCTTCATACATGTCACTCTTGGTTCATTGCATATCCCGGTACACCGCCGGAGGCATTCATATAGAGTCATACTTTGTTCTAGTATTGAGTTGTAATCATTGAGTTGTAAATAAATAGAAGTGTGATGATCATCATTCTCTAGAGCATTGTCCCAAGTGAGGAATAAAAAAGAGAGAGAGAGAAAAAGAGAGAAGGGACAATGCTAGTATCCTTTACCACACTTGTGCTTCAAAGTATCACCATAATCTTCATAATAGAGAGTCTCTTGTTTTGTCACTTTTATATACTAGTGGGAATTTTTCATTATAGAACTTGGCTTGTATATTCCAACAATGAGCCTCCTCAAGTGCCCTAGGTCTTCGTGAGCAAGCAAGTTGGATGCACACCCACTTAGTTTCTTTTGTTGAGCTTTCATATATTTATAGCTCTAGTGCATCCGTTGCATGGCAATCCCTACTCCTTGCATTAACATCAATCGATGGGCATCTCCATAGCTCATTGATTAGCCTCGTTGATGTGAGACTTTCTCCTTTTTTGTCTTCTCCACATAACCCTCGTCATCATATTCTATTCCACCCATAGTGCTATATCCATGGCTCACGCTCATGTATTGCGTGAAGGTTGAAACAGTTTGAGATTACTAAAGTATGAAACAATTTCTTGGCTTGTCATTAGGGTTGTGCATGATGACAGCATTCTTGTGTGACGAAGATGGAGCATGACTAAACTATATGATTTTGTAGGGATGAACTTTCTTTGGCCATGTTATTTTGAGAGGACATAATTGCTTAGTTAGTATGCTTGAAGTATTATTATTTTTATGTCAATATTGAACTTTTATCTTGAATCTTTCGGAGCTGAATATTCATACCACAATTAAGAAGAATTACATTGAAATTATGGCAAGTAGCATTCCACATCAAAAATTCTGTTTTTATCATTTACCTACTCGAGGACGAGCTGGAATTAAGCTTGGGGATGCTTGATACGTCTCCAACGTATCTATAATTTTTTATTGCTCCATGCTATATTATCTTATGTTTTGGACATTATTGGGCTTTATTATTCACTTTTATATTATTTTTGGGACTAACCTATTAACCGGAGGCCCAGCCCAGAATTGCTGTTTTTTTGCCTATTTCAGAATTTCGTAGAAAAAGAATATCAAACGGAGTCCAAACGGAATGAAACCTTCGGGAACGTGATTTTTGGAACAAACATGATCCAGGAGACTTGGACCCTAAGTCAAGGAAGCTTCCAGGAAGCCACGAGGTAGGGGGCGCGCCTACCCCCCCCCCCCCCCAGGCGCGCCCTCCACCCTCGTGGGCCCCACGTTGCTCCACCGACGTACTCCTTCCTTCTATATATACCTACGTACCCCCAAACGATCAGATACGGAGCCAAAAACCTAATTCCACCACCGCAACCTTCTGTACCCACGAGATCCCATCTTGGGGCCTGTTCTGGAGCTCCGCCGGAGGGGGCATCGATCACGGAGGGCTTCTACATCAACACCATAGCCTCTCCGATGAAGTGTGAGAAGTTTACATCAGACCTTTGGGTCCATAGTTATTAGCTAGATGGCTTCCTCTTTCTTTTTGGATCTCAATACAATGTTCTCCCCCTCTCTCGTGGAGATCTATTCGATGTAATATTCTTTTGCGGTGTGTTTGTTGAGACCGATGAATTGTGGGTTTATGATCAAGTTTATCTATGAACAGTATTTGAATCTTCTGAATTCTTTTATGTATGATTGGTTATCTTTGCAAGTCTCTTCGAATTATCAGTTTGGTTTGGCCTACTAGATTGATCTTTCTTGCAATGGGAGAAGTGCTTAGCTTTGGGTTCAATCTTGCGGTGTCCTTTCCCAGCGACAGTAGGGGCAGCAAGGCACGTATTGTATTGTTGCCATCGAGGATAACAAGATGGGGTTTTATCATATTGCATGAATTTGTCCCTCTACATCATGTCATCTTTCTTAAGGCGTTACTCTGTTCTTATGAACTTAATACTCTAGATGCATACTGGATAGCGGTCGATGTGTGGAGTAATAGTAGTATATGCAGGAAGGAGTCGGTCTACTTGTCTCGGACGTGATGCCTATATACATGATCATACCTAGATATTCTCATAACTATGCTCAATTCTGTCAATTGCTCAACAGTAATTTGTTCACCCATCGTAAAATACTTATGCTCTTGAGAGAAGCCACTAGTGAAACCTATGGCCCCCGGGTCTATCTTCGTCATATTAATCTTCCAAAACTTAGTTATTTCCGTTGCTTTTTTACTTTGCTTTTATTTTACTTTGCATCTTTATCATAAAAATACCAAAAATATTATCCTATCATATCTATCAGATCTCACTCTCATAAGTGACCATGTAGGGATTGACAACCCCTTATCACGTTGGTTGCGAGGATTTATTTGTTTGTGTAGGTGCGAGGGACTCGCGCGTAGCCTCCTACTGGATTGATACCTTGGTTCTCAAAAACTGAGGGAAATACTTACGCTACTTTGCTGCATCACCCTTTCCTCTTCAAGGGAAAACCAACGCAGTGCTCAAGAGGTAGCATTGCCCCGCACTCCGGTGCCTACTGCTTACTTGGAATATGGAAAGTCGTTGCATAAGAATAAACTCACATAACCTTGTAAGCATTGGAATTCGCTGTGGACATGGCGAACTTGTCATAGAGGATGCCCCGTCACTTCAGCGGTTGCTTAACGATATTCTCAGCAGCAACTTGCAGATAACTGTCATGTCTGCACCTAAACTAGAGACTGTGGGCAAATTCCATGATTTTTTTCTCTGAATCCAAGGTCACGCGTAACCCTACAGTTATCCAGGTACCTAGTTTTCAGCTGCATTTGTCCGAGTAAACAAATTTCATGTAATAGAACCTTTTGTTCAATTTTTAAAATCATTGTGCATGCACCATGCAGGGTTTGCCGCAGTCAGCCTGTCAACAGTGCTTCAAACGGTCAAGACTTTGCTCATCAAGATGTGTTTTGAAGTGGACGTGGCCGTTTCCCTGATGCAATGCTTTTGAAGCCTTGAGAACTTGTTTATCGAGGTGATGATTCTCACACACATTGAAAGCCCATAACATGCATACTGTACTACTTCTACTGTATGTCTTAAAAAGCTTGTCTTACATTCGTCTGTAAATTGATACACCCGTGGCTAGACATGTTTTAGTATTACATACACCCGTATCTACAAAAAAATCCAATAAATACTTTACACTTGATGCTCTTTCGACAGAATCTCTGTTTTTAGAGCTTAAGTATTTTCATTCTTCATGTACATCTAGGGAGGACTCTGTTGCGGAGAAACAAATACATGGCGTCGTAAGCACCGACCGTTTGTCAAACGAGATGACTTTTGTTTGAAGACGGTAACGCTGGATGACTATGAACCCTGCTTGGTAAACATTGAATTTGTGAGATTCATTGTTCTGAGTGCAAGCAAGCTTGAGACCATGAGGCTTAACTATCGCTTCCACCAAGACTTCACGGAAGAATTTTACGAAAAGCATCAAAAGGATCTTCTGTGGCACAAAAAGGCTTCTGAACGTGCTCGCCTTATATTATCAGGAGCGTGTAAGCACCGGTTCTTTTATTTAAAACTCACGCGTGTTGAATACCTGGATTTGACGGACCCATTCAGCTGTGACTGCTGAACATAGAGCTGGAGTAAGTTGTCCAAGCTTGCAGTGTTACATGTTATTGCGCCCTTTTGAACGTGCGTTTCGTCCGAAACATGAACATACAACCCTTGTAATATTTTGTACCATCTGTAAGCTTGACATAACAATCCTTGATTAGAAAGTGTTGTAACTGTGCAAACGAAAGTGTTGTAACTGTGCAAACGTCCATGCCTTCAGGCACATTGAATGTTTCAGCGGAAAGATTCTGAGTATTTTACCGTCATGACACTGACTCTTTGTTAGTATAGTACCATGTTCCCACTGATAATGAACTCGTCAGTGGGAACCTTTCCAATACGGAAGCAAGTTCGTGATTCGTATGCCAATAAAACTGTGTGTCTCGTGACATGACGGTTGTTCTTCGTCTTAAGGTTAGACTTTGTCTAGAAACTTCACAACCGTGCTCTTCTAACTGAGTATCAAGAAGGTTGGTACACGTGCATGTAGAGCCCTTACTTCGGTGCCTTCTGCGCACACTTTTCTGCACCCAGAGAGGGTTTATGCTGAGTCAGGCCTGGAGAAACGCCACGCCCATGCGTGTAGTGACTCCCCAACAGTACCTCTGGCGCCTGCATCTACGTGCGTCATGTGACATAAGTCGTGACTGTTAGGTGCCCGTGGAGCCAGACGCCCGCGGGTCAAGAGAGCTCACAACGGTGCCTCTCCAGCAGAGCATTCTCACCCATGCCTCTGCCACCACACTTTAGTGCATCCATTGGGTTGACACTCGTGCCTAAGAGGCTTCATTTCCGCGCCTCCGGTGTTTCAATACACGTGCCTCACATGACACTTGTCGTGACCCTTGTGGTTGCAGAGAATACGGACCCGTGCCTCCATAGCTGAGTATTCTGATCCATGCCTCTGCCACCGTAATTTTGTGCATTCAGAGGGTTGACAATCGTACGTGCCTGTAGAGGCTAGACTTCGGTGCCTCCGGAGCCTGCACCCTTGTGCCTCACGTGCCACGAGCCGTGGCTTTTACGTTCCCCTGGAGACACACTGTAGTGGATCCAGAGACTTCACAAACATGTCTTTTCAACTGAGTGTTCGCAGCCATGCCTCTGCCACCACACTTTTGTGCATCCAGGGAGTTGATAGCTGGCTCTATGGAGGCTTCAACGAGGTCTGTGCTTGTACAGACTTCAATTAGGTGCCTCCACCGCCTGCACGCACGTGCCTCACATGACACTTGCCCCCGTGTCATGGCGCCACACCCCCGTGTCCCTACAGACCGCACAACCGTGCGTCTCTAACTGAGTATTCGGACACATGCCTCTCCTACCAAACTTCTGTGTATCTGGACAGTTGATACCCGTGCCTCGTGAAGACACACGTCTGTCGACGTCGTGACTATTCCACCACGTCTGTCGAAATCTTCTAGATTAGGTACGTATATATATTGTCGTCTTTGTGGATCGTAAAACCCTAACCCTCTTCCCAGATCCACCGCACAGAGACCTGCAATGGAGGCGGCATGAGCTTGGCAATGGAGATGAAGAAGCGTGCCTCTAGCAACAAGAAGATGAGGTTCACGGCTGTACCCGTGCCCTCTAAGGTCATTAAGAGGAGCAGCTGTGGCCCGCCCACTGGATCCGAGAACCATGTTGAGTCTGGTCCGGACCGCATCAGTGATCTCCCCGACGCCATCCTCGGCGAGATCATCTCTCGTCTGCCCATAAAGGAAGGCATGCGCACACAAGTGCTCGCATCTCGGTGGCGCCGCATATGGCGCACCGCACCACTCGATCTCGACTTTCGTGTGATCCTTGATACTCGTTCTACCAGATCTCTGGAAAAAATATGTTGCCAAATCATCTGCGTTCTCCCTGGCAAGCAAATCGTCCAGGAAACATACGTCGGAACTCAATGCCGACATCTTAGTTGCAACTGCCAGGAGAATCTGTCGCTGATGGCTTCAGTCTTCCTGTATCTATCCTCTCCGATCACGAGGGCCCGATTCGCCGCCTCTGCATCCTGACAAGCTACCTCCAGTGCCAACCTTGTGGCATCGATGAGTTGTTCCTGTCTCGGAATCTGGACCAACTCTAGGTTTTAGAGTTCTATCATATATTCCCAAATTTCTTCTACCCAGGGCCCAGGCAAGCACGCAGAATCCCTTCTTCTATGTCGTCGCCACCGGCATCCATCTCGAGATTTCGCTCGTCTCTCCACACCATCACCTTCGCCATGTGCAAACTAGAAGACAATCTTGTAGAAATGCTTTGCCTCCCACTGCTCAGGAGACTTTCGCTGGTGGAGGTTTATATATCGGATGTCTCCTTGCAGAAGTTCATCCACCACGGTTGCCCTGCCCTGCAGTGCCTGCTGCTTGTTTGCAACAAGAAATTCTGCTGTCTACAAATAAACTCAGCTAGGCTTGTAAGCATTGGCATTCGTTCCGATGGAGGAAACTGATCATTGAGGATGTCCCTTCCCTCCGGAGACTGCTACATGATTCTCTAGATGCACAACTACAAATAACAGTTTTGTCCGCGCCTGTGTTGGACACACTGGGAAAATTTTCTGAATTACCCAACGAAACAAATATCGTCATTGGGTCTACAGTTATTCAGGTGCTGCCTCTACATGTTACTTTGACCTGCGTTATTCAAAAGCACTTGAGATTCACATCCACGAGCTAATAATATCACGTTATGTGCTCAATGAAGGGTCTCTGCATAAGTAGCCAACACGCGGTGCTGGATTCTGTCAAGACCTTGTTTATCTCACAGACATGCTTTAATCTGGATGAGATTGTTGACTTGTTGCGATGCTTTCAATGCTTGCAAAACTTGTTTATCGAGGTGATGATTTCACACACGTTGAAAGCCCACGCACAATATACATAATATACTGGCACTAACTGCTCAGTTTGCTCTTCATGTGTGTTTAGGGGGGGGATGGGATCAAAGAGGTATAACAAATGAATGGCGCCAAAAGCAGCTAGTGTTTATCAATAATCACGACATTTGTTTGAGGACATTAACGCTGGAAGACTATGAAGTCACAGATGCAAACACTGAATTTGTGACATTCTTTATTCTCAATGCTAGGATGCTACTGACCATCAGGCTTAAGTTTGGCCTGCGCAGAGATTTCACTCGTGAATTTTACAAACGGCAAGAAGAGGTACTGCAGATGGACAAAAGGGCTTCTAATTGTGCCGAGCTTAAATTAACAACAACTTGCAAGCATATGCACATGGATTTAAAAAACACAGGTGTTGAATATCTGGATTTGCTAGATCCATTCAACTGTGGATGCTGAAAACAGGTCTGGAGAGATGTACTTGCTATATTGAATGAGTGCATTGTGTAAACATGGTCAATCAATTCTCACTCATTTTGCACCGTACCGTCTGTAAGATTTTTTTCTTGAGGCAGTAAGCTCATATTTTTAAAATTAGGGATATGAACGTTTATGATATCAATTATGTACATGCTTTCTCTTTTCAATATCGATCATATGTTTCTGGACCCAATGATCAAAGAAATCAGCTCACACAGATGCTCAAAAATCAAACTAGTATCCTCTTGTTTATCTCAGTTGCTTGGCATGAAATTCTATCTTTTAAAAGCAACATGTGTCCACTGCAAACCTGCAACTGTTGCAACCGCGCCTCTCCAAAGGACGTCCGTGCACCCCACAGGAAAGGAACGTGCATCAAGAGGTTGTGAAAATCATACGTCCGTGTGAACACGTCACTGAAAACATTTGGAATGCGGTGATAATGACTTAAGGTCAGCAACGAATCTCCAATCACTTTTTAGATGCTGGGTTTCCATTCTCATTGTCATATTGAACAAAACTCATGCATCCGAAGAATTCGTCAAAGCGAAAGATTATGTGCCCCTTTTAATTGCAGACACCATGTCCCTCCGAGAGACCGTGTCAGAAATGAACAATTTGGAAAATAGTAGCACGGTCTTGCGTCATTTAAACATACACCCGTGCCTCTCTCAGTGAACAAGCAACTTAAAACGTTACGAAAATAGAGGCACTTCAGTGCATTTTCTCCTTGGAGAACCGTGCGCACCATGGCTTCACTCCCCTGTCGCTCGGAGTGGCCGTGTCATGCGAAAACAACTAGGAGAACACAACTAGGAGTGGCTGTGTCATGCGAAAACAACTAGGAGAACACAAAAGACATCTGTGCGTTGTCCGCATGTACAACCGTGCGCCAACTGCTTAAAGACCGCGCGTCTGTCAATGAACACGTCACTGAGAACATTTAGAATACAAAGGCCTTTCCGTGCGTCTCATTCTTATCCTTACAGGACGATGCGCATCGTGGCTTCACGTCCCTGTCCCTCCGAGAGACCGTGCTAGGGAAAAATACTTCGGAAAATAGAAGCATGGTCGTGTGTCATGGACGTGCACAACCTGTCTTAGTGAACGCGTCACTGAGAAAATTTGGAAAACAGAAACAACGCCGTGCCTTATGTGCATGTAAGTCCGTGCGTGTTGGGGCCGTCAGTGCATGCCTCTATGCTCCTAATAAGCCAATAGTCTTGTCTTTGCCGCTGTACAGTAGCCCCATGTCAGTGAGCAGGCACGTATTATAACTGTCTGTTCTGTTTTGTGCCAACCCAGACCGCCCCCTCCCACTCACCTGCTGTAGAGTTCATCGTCTCTTCTCTCTCGATTCTCCCTGTAGATCTAGGGTTAGTCCATTTTCTCTTAATTTCTATGTGAATTTTTCGCTACGATCCGTTTTCCTCTTTGTTGGTTTCGTCTCTTCGTGTTTGAAAGCGACGCATCTACGCTGTTATGCTAGGAATTGCCTGGAAATTCGTTGTGATCTAAACCAAATCCGCGCAGTACAAGGCCGAACCTGTACATGACCCGTGCCTCTTAGGGGTGGGGTTGATTGGGAGTCGGCGTTTGTGCTTGAGAACGCTACGAGCTGCAGCGACCTGCGGCGTCCAAGTCCTGGGTGAGCGATGAACTTCGCCGAGGGAGGTTGGTAGTTTCAATTGAAGCCCGTTAGATCTTGCAAACAATGGCGGTGGCCAGAAGTCTAAGGGAGTGGCCAGACATTGAGCTCTATTGCTTAACCGGCCATAGGGTGCTGGAGGTCGGTGTTTGGGGTGCTGTTGACTGGGAGTCGGCGTCTGTGATTGAGGATAGCATTTGGGGTCCTGTACACTGGAGGCAAGGTTAACATTGATGGATCACCCGTTTCAAATACCACCTAGCCACACATGTTTCGGTGGTTGGCGTAGGCGATGGTGGCGTATGGTTGCGGATGACGTTGTTGCTGGGTGCAGCTCTGACGAATTTACATATAATTTTAATGTTACAAACACTCCTTTGAGCCACGTGATGATAGACTATTGTTTCTCCTTTTTGCCTGTCTTGTCTTGAAATATACATTTGCTAAAGCTGCTTTTAAAACCAAGCAGCGGAAATCCTTTCACTGATTGACATTGACAGCCAAGATTGTGAACTGCTCTAAAAATAGTCAATACTGAATTGTGATGAATTAAGCAACCATTTTTGGAAAATAAAATATTGATTTAATTAAATTCATATTTCCTCTGTTATTACATATCCCATATCTACTGTTCACCTTCTAATCAAAAGCTGTGCACATGTCTTTTTAGGAAATTGTTTGTGAACGACTATTTATGTAAAATGCCAGTTTAGCCGAATAGTTTTTCAAGATAATATAATTTTCCTTGTGTTGAGAATTTCATATAAATGTTGTTTTGTAACGTATTCCAGGGGAAACCATGTGATGTGATATATGTACCAACTTCGGTTGCCCTGGATTGGAGTCAGGCGTTCTTCACAGCGTGATAACAGTGCATCTTCCTCGATGCTTCAAGACATGCCTAGTAAGGAGAAATGTTTGGCACCCCATGCTGCCCATCAGTTACTACCAACTACTGTATCTTTCTGATGGAGGAAATAAAAGTTCCTACCATATTGTTGGAATGGAATGCCTACATTTAAATATTTAATGATATGTTTTCAATTTTCGATCTACCTTGTTTTATCAAATAGCAACCTGTTGAAAACAATTGGTACATATTTGATAAGCGCTATCTGTCTTGCTTATACATGTCGGTATTCAAGGATTCCTTCTAGCCGGTTTGAAGATTTTTTTTTCTTGCGCAGTATGTGCCATGCTATTGCAGGCAGCAAGTCATTTCTTCAATCTATCAGTGGAAAGAGGAAGCATTTCAACAAGAAGGAAAACAAAGGAATCCAGTACTGATCACCAACAAGGATCTGTCATATGAGATCTGCATCACCGATGAACCTAACCGGTCTAAAATTCATGGACCTGGTTGGGAAAAGTTAATTAGTGACTATGATCTTCATTATCGAGATCCAATCATCATAAACCTGGATACTGGGAGTCTGTCCCTTGAGATAGATCTGAGACTCAGTGATTCTCGAGGAGGTCACAGGCCCCTTCCCAAACCATCACTAGGTAAGTGCACCAACTTCCATCCTGTTTTATCAACTACGTTTATCAGCATACTTTAGTGCTCCTACCTCTGTCCACTAAATGAATGTCATACTTACAGTCGAAGTTATTTTCAAAACATTTTATGCAATTCTGTTGATTATCATCCCAACTTGATCACATGCATTGAATTTAACCATTCCTTTTAAACTTTAATAGCGAGTTCATTTGTTTAAACAAATCCGTTTGAAAATGAGTTGTTTTTTCCATGCAGCTCTTGATTTTCTAAATGATTCGGAGAGGGAGTACATTGGGAAAACAGTGTTTGGTCGAGGCGTAAACCTCTCATATAGACAATTTGGACAGATGGTATACTATGTGTTTGAGTCTGACGACTTCCCCACAATACCCTTTGTTCAGCGTCTAAACGTCACCAATGTCATAAATGGTCGTCTGGTTAGTCATTGAATATTTGTTTTGATCCACTGCCATGGTTTTGATTGCTATTTTCGATGTTTTATCTCCTTGTACATTGATTTTATCTAGTAATATCGGTACAATCTACAGAGAATCCCGTCTGCCGTTGTGAGGCTTCTAAAGATGAACCTAGGATATCTACCTCAAAACGGTGGAATCAGCCTAACAGAGGTGTATGATGCAATAGACATGAGCACAACGTACTCCATACGAACCGACGGCAGAATGGAGGTGACTGGTTTTTCAGATTTTGCCCGGGAAGCTCAGCTAAGGGTTGGTTCAATTATCCTTGTCACAATTGAAAAGCGGTGGCCAACTTTGGGAAACATGAAGCTGCTGCGGATGATAATCAACTACCTTTCCTGATAGAGCATTGTCGGTGGCTATACTTCCTATATCATAGTTCAGTAATTTATGTCTGCTTTTTGAACAAGTTGTACACACCAGTTTTGTTATTTAGTCATGTCATGGTATGTAACTGAGCATATAATTATGTCCAAGAGGACGGTGGTGAAAATTCCCGGTCAAAGAAGGTGAAACAATTACGTGGATTACTTTATGTATCTCTGATAATAATAAAAGGATTCGCTGACTAATAATGGAGAATGAATGGCTGTGGTGAAGTATGTTTCTGAATAGTTTAGTGACGTTGCTAGCTCCCCGCGTCAGTAGTATACATAATTTTCACTATGGTGCTCCGCAGAATAGCATGATGCCAAGTAGTTTGTTGAGATGAGCTCAAACATACACCTCTGTCTACCGCACAACACTTCTCCTAAAAAACTAGTGCCTTCCCCTATGGCTCTGTCACCTTAAACATCCATGCCTTTACAAAGTGTCACTTAAAACATTTGACAGAACACGGGCACGGATTGGCGTCCGTGCAATCACATAGCTTCATGTCCGTGCTTCACATAGCATCGTACCTGTGCCTCTAGCTGTGCTTCTCGCTGTATAAGTGCTTCTCGCAGCTGCATGCCCACGCGCCTCGTTGCTTCTTGTTGTTTCTGCCCACCTCATCCTTGCAACTATTTCAGACATGACCGTGCCTGTTGCGTCTGCACATTCATGTCTCTCAAGACCGTGCCTCAACAAGAATAACGACCGTGCTTGTAATAATGAAGCGTATAGGTGATACATTCAGGACACCTTAGGGACCACCTTGCAACTATTTCAGACATGACCGTGCATGTTCCGTCGGCACATTCATGCCTCTCACAGTTAATTGGAAAACATTCTAGAAAAACAGTAACGGACGCTGATAACCCACAAGCATAGGGGATCAATTGTAGCCTCTTTCGATAAGTAAGAGTGTCGAACCCAACGAGGAGCTAAAGGTAGAACAAATATTCCCTCAAGTTCTATCAACCACCGATACAACTCTATGCACGCTTAGCGTCCGCTTTACCTAGAACAAGTATGAAACTAGAAGTACTTTGTAGGTGTTGTTGGATAGGTTTGCAAGATAATAAAGAGCACGTAAATAAAAGCTAGGGGCTGTTTAGATAAAGACACAATAAAGTAAATATAGCAGCGAGTGTGGAAAAGTGGCGGTAGGAGTTGCGAAATTGTCCCTAAGCAATTGACTATTTTACTAGACCGATAGCAAGTTTTATGTGGGAGAGGCCACTGCTAGCATGTCATTCCTGACTTGGAATTCTATGCACTTATGATTGGAACTATTAGCAAGCGTCCGCAACTACTAACGTTCATTAAGGTAAAACCCAACCATAGCATTAAGATATATTGGCCCCCCTTCAATCCCGTATGCATCAATTTCTATGCTAGGTTGAAGCTTCTGTCACTCTTGCCCTCCAATACATAGTCCTATCAACATACAACTAACCCTATGGTGTGATCCACGCGCACGCTCATATGATGGGCACCAAAGGACAGCAACATAACCACAAGCAAATTAAATCAATCATAGCAATTCATCAACCACCGATAGGACAACGAAAATCTATTCGGACATCATAGGATGGCAACACATCATTGGATAATAATATGAAGCATAAAGCACCATGTTCAAGTAGAGGGTACAGCGGGTTGCGGGAGAGTGGACCGCTGTAGATAGAGGGGGGAAGGTGATGGAGATGTTGGTGAAGATGGCGGAGGTGTTGGTGAAGATCGCAGTGATGATGGTGGTGGCCACGGCAGCGTTCCGGCGCCACCGGAAGAGAAGGGGAGAGGGGGGCCCTTCTTCTTCTTCTTCCTTGACCTCCTCCCTAGATGGGAGAAGGGTTTCCCCTCTGGTCCTTGGCCTCCATGGCATGGGATGGGTGAGAGCCCCTCCGAGATTGGATCTGTCTCTCTGTCTCTCTCTGTTTCTGCGTTTTTGTATTCTGCCCTTTCACCGTTTCGTATATATATGGAGATCCGTAACTCCGATTGGATTGAAACCTTCGCCCAGATTTTTCTCCGAAAATTAGCTTTCTTGCGGCAAAAGAATAGCAGCAACCGCCTTACGAGGGGCCCACGAGGGTCAGGGGCGCGCCCCCTGCCTCGTGGCCACCTCGGGTACCGTCTCGCGTTGATTCTTCTTCCAATATTCTCCAAATATTCCAAAAATATTCTCCGTCCGTTTTTATCCCGTTTGGATTCCGTTTGATATGGGGTTTCTGCGAAACATAAATCATGCAACAAACAGGAACTGGCACTGGGCACTGGATCAATATGTTAGTCCCAAAAATAGTATAAAAAGTTGCCAAAAGTATATGAAAGTTGTAGAATATTGGCATGGAACAATCAAAAATTATAGATACGACGGAGACGTATCAGCATCCCCAAGCTTAATTCCTGCTCGTCCTCGAGTAGGTAAATGATAAAAAGATAATTTTTGATGTGGAATGCTACCTAGCATAATCTTGATCACATAATCTAATCATGGCATGAATATTAAGACACGAGTGATTCAAAGCAATAGTCTATCTTTTGACATAAAAACAATAGTACTTCAAGCATACCAACCAAGCAATTATGTCTTATTGAAATAACATAGCCAAAGAAAGCCCATCCCTACAAAATCATATAGTCTGGCTATGCTCCATCTTCACCACACAAAACATTCAAATCATGCACAACCCCGATGACAAGCCGAGCAATTGGTTCATACTTTTTAACGCGCTTCAGCCTTTTCAACCCTCACACAATACATGAGCGCAAGCCATGGACATAGCATTATAGGTGGAATAGCATATGATGATGGAGGTTGTGTGGAGAAGACAAAAAAGGAGAAAGTCTCACATTGACGCGGCTAATCAACGGGCTATGGAGATGCCCATCAATTGATGTCAATGCGAGGAGTAGGGATTGCCATGCAACAGATGCACTAAGAGCTATAAGTGTATGAAAGCTCAAACTGGAAACTAAGTGGTTGTGCATCCAACTTGCTTGCTCATGAAGAGCTCGGGCATTTGAGGAAGCCCGTCATCGGAATATACAAGCCAAGTTCTATAATGAAAATTCCCACTAGTATATGAAAGTGATAACTCAAGAGACTCTCTATATGAAGAACATGGTGCTACTCTGAAGCACAAGTGTGGTAAAAGGATAGTAACATTGCCCCTTCTCTCTTTTTCTCTCATTTTTTATTTTTCTTTTTTTGGTGGGCTTCTTTGGCCTCCTTTTTTTATTTGGGCTTCTTTGGCCTCTTTTATTTATCTTTAAAGTCCGGAGTCTCATCCCGACTTGTGGGGGAATCATAGTCTCCATCATCCTTTCCTCACTGGGGCAATGCTCTAATAATGATGATCATCACACTTTTATTTACTTACAACTCAATATTACAACTCGATGTCTAGAACAAAGGATGACTCTATATGAATGCCTCCGGCGGTATACCGGGATGTGCAATGATCTAGCGTAGCAATGACATAAAAAAATAGACAAGCCATGAAAACATCATGGTAGCTATCTTACGATCATGCAAAGAAATATGACAATAAATGCTCAAGTCATGTATATGATGATGATGGAAGTTGCATGGCAATATATCTCGGAATGGCTATGGAAATGCCATGATAGGTAGGTATGGTGGCTGTTTTGAGGAAGATATAAGGAGGTTTATGTGTGATAGAGTGTATCGTATTGCAACGCCTGGCAACCTGGGCCTCAGACCGTGGGCCGAGGGTCCGACCCATCGACGCAGATATATAGATGTTGCGTGTAGGAGTGGGGTAGGAAGGAATTGTAGCAAATCCAGATCTCTCTCTGAGCTTCTTCTTCCCCAAGTCTCTCTCTCTCTCTCTCTCTAATCCTCCCTGTAAATCTCCTCGAAACCTTGAGATCTATGAACCATACCCTCGCCATGGCAGGGAATGCTATCTGTACCGTAGCATTTGGTATCTAGAGCCTCGTCAGATCCGCGAATTTTTTTTCTCCGGTGATTCGATCCGCCGATTGACCCCTAATTCCTGACGAAAGGTGCAATTCCTCTAGGAATTACGCGCAAAACACTTCGGTGTACCTGAGTTGGGTTGGGACGACCGGCGTAACCACGGCGAAGAAATCTGACAAACCGACGCTCTCTGCATGCATGGCGGCGGCGGAGATGACGCTCGCAGAGATGCAGCAGTTAATTCAGGTGACCATTGCACAGAGCAAGGCCGTCTCGGAGGCAGGGGCGCACAACGCCAAGGGGATCGAGGAACTGCGCACCGCCGTCGACAGCTATGCATCGTCCTTGGCGAAGGCGTTTGATGCGCTCGCGCAGACCACCACCGCGTCGCTCGACCGCACGGAGACAACGTTGGGTCGGCTCCTCATCGCCAACAATGGGCTGGATGCAGCGGTGGACGAGATGAAGCGCTCTCTCTCTTGAGTCATCAAGCGCGTCTCGTCTCTGGAGCAGGCGCAGCCCACACCATCTTCTCTGCCGCAACAACAGCAGCGCGCAGGGGGATTGAGGGTGGAAGTGTCGCGTCATGAAGGGAATCCGGCAGGCGCAGAGATGCGGGCACAGCGCAACATCCGATCAGTCCAAGGACAGGGTGAGCATGCCAGCAATCACTTTCAAACATATGAGGAATTTTCTGATGAACTTGATGAGCACGGAGTGTCACCCAATTCAGCAGTACACTGTTCCCATTCGAGATTCAGTCCTCGTATTCCTCGGTCTGATTTTCCATAATTTGATGGTGATAATCCCAAGTGGTGGAAACAGCAATGCGAGAAATACTTCAGGATGTACTCTGTTCAGGCAAATCTGTGGGTTGATTTTGCGACTATGCATTTTCAAGGCAATGCGGCTCTCTGGTTGCAGACATATGAAGCTATGCACACAATCGATTCCTGGCCTCAGCTATGTGTTGCAGTGTTTGCTAAGTTCAATAGCAACAAGTATTCCAGACTCATGGATGTGTTTTTTGCCTTGCGACAGGAGGGTTCAGTGGATGATTATGCTCATTGTTTTGAGGAGCATATGCATAAGATACTTCTATACAATCCTTCCTATGATGAGACATTTTTTGTCAACAGGTTTATGGAAGGACTAAAACAAGAGATAAGGGTTGCTGTGAAATTGCAACACCCAGTAACTGTGGACGTGGCATTTGCTTGTGCACAAACACAAGAGGCATTATTAACTGAAGAGACCAGTCGAACAGTAGTCAAACCAGATTTCAAACAGAGGAACAAACAGTATGTGCATCAAGGATTACTTGGGTCAGCTCTTGGAGATCAGAAAACAACTGACAAAGGGAAATTTCTATGAGAAATTTGATAATCTCAGGGCTCAGAGACGAGCCAGAGGGGAGTGCTTCAAATGTGGAGAGAAGTTTGGACCAGGTCACAAGTGTCCCACATCCATTCAAATACATGTTATGGAAGAGTTGTTATCAGCACTGCAACTTCCAGAGCACGTGGATGAGGCACAAGCAAAAGAAGACAGTGACACTACATCTGAAACAGAAGAGACTGTGATGAAGTTATCGATCCAAGCAGTAAGTGGAACTTCTTGCAAGGAGAGTATCAAGTTGCAAGGCATGATAGGGAAAACTCATCTGCTCATTTTGATAGACTCTGGTAGCTCAAATAACTTCATCAGTGAAAAGTTAGTGGAGAAACTGCAGTGCCCTGTTGAGCAACTAAATCCAGCTACGGTTCGAGTAGCAGGTGGTGGCTTGTTAACCTGCACTAAGCAAGTGTTGGGACTCCAATGGTGGTGTCAGGGTACTAGTTTCACTACATCTCTGAAAGCATTACCACTAGACAATTGACATCATTCTGGGTATGAATTGGTTGGAGACATGAGCCCCATGTGGGTTGATTGGTGCAAGAAAATTATGAAATTCAGTTACAAAGACACAGAAGTAACACTGACAGGAATTCTGGAAACTGCAACTGATTGCAAACAAATGTCAGCACAGGAACTGAAAGGTTTATTGCAGACTGATGCTGTTGATCACATTATTCAGTTATATCACATATCTGATACTTCACTTCAGTCTAAAATTGTGCCTGAAGAAGTGCAGAAACTGCTTGATGATCACAAAAACTTGTTCTCGGAACCTACATCTCTACCTCCACACCGAAGTTTTGATCACAAAATTCCTCTGTTACCTGGGGCCTTGCCTGTCAATGTCAAACCCTACAGATATAATCCAATCCAGAAAAATGAGATAGAGAAACAAGTAGCTGCTATGTTACAACAAGGTATCATTCAACTAAGCTCAGTGCATTTGCTTCTCCTGTTTTATTAGTCAGGAAAAAGGATGGTACTTGGCGTTTTTGTGTGGATTATCGTCACTTGAATGCAATCACTATGAAACATAAATACCCCATGCCAGTTGTGGATGAGCTATTGGATGAGTTAGCTGGAGCTATGTGGTTCACCAAACTGGATTTGAGGGCAGGATACCACCAAATTCGATTGGTCGAAGGGGAAGAGCATAAAACTGCTTTTAAAGTGCACAATGGATTATATGAATTTAAAGTCATTCCTTTTGGAGTGACTGAAGGGCCTGCTACTTTTCAGACTGGGATGAATACTGTGTTAGCTCCTTTACTCAGGAAATGTGTGCTCTGTTTTATGGATGACATATTGGTGTTCAGTGCTACATTCCAAGAACACCTCAAGCATCTTAAGGACGTGTTTGACCTGTTAGCTGCTAACCAACTTTATGTGAAGTTAAGCAAGTGTTCTTTTGCTCAACAGAAACTAGAATACTTGGGTCATGTCATTAGCAAGGATGGAGTGAGTACAGACCCTGCTAAAGTGCAAGCAGTTAAAGACTGGCCTGTTCCCACTAATGTCAAACAAGTGAGAGGATTTCTAGGGCTCACAGGATATTACAGAAAGTTCATCAAGAACTATGGCATCATCAGTAGAAGCTTAACTGAATTACTGAAGAAAAACACTGTGTTTGTGTAGACACCCACCAATCAAGAAGCCTTCCAACAACTACAGACTGCATTGATCACTACTCCAGTGTTAGCACTGCTAGATTTCAGTAAACCATTCACAATAGAAACAAATGCCAGTAATGTGGGGATTGGAGCAGTTCTCATGCAGCAAGGGCATCCTATTGCATACCTCAGCAAAGCTCTAGGCCCTAAAGCACAAGGGTTGTCCACCTATGAAAAGGAGTGTTTGGCCATTTTGCTAGCAGTGGAAAAATGGAAATCTTATTTGCAACATGATCACTTCACTATCAGCACCGATCACCGCAGTCTGATACATTTTCAGGATCAAAAAATTTCCAACCATATTCAACAGAAAGCTCTGTTAAAACTTATGGGCCTCAAATACAGTGTGGTGTACAAAAAAGGGTTAGAAAATGGGGCTGCTGATGCTCTCTCCAGAGTGGAAACACAACCGACAATATTCTCTTTGTCTTACTGCACACCCCAGTGGTTGGAAGTGGTAGCTGATGGGTATATGACAGATCCTCAAGCAAAAGAATTTCTCACCGAATTAAGTGTAACTGGCAGCAATAACAAGGGTTTTTCCTTGCAACAAGGAATTATCAGGCACAAGGGGAGAGTTTGGTTGGGCGCCAACAAAGAAGCACAGCAAGCGATTTTGCTCTCATTGCACTCGAGTGGAATTGGTGGGCATTCTGGGGTGCAAGCCACATATCAGAGAGTGAAAGCACTTTTCTCCTGGCCTGCTCTCAAACAATCTGTGGAACAGTTTGTCAAATCATGTTCTATTTTTCAGCAAGCAAAATCAGAACACATAAAGAAACCAGGGTTACTTAGCCCTCTTCCTATACCTACAGAAGCTTGGAATATGGTCAGTATGGATTTCATCAGTGGTCTTCCCAGAAGCAAGAACTATGATACAATCTTAGTGGTCATCGACAAGTTCAGCAAATATGGTCATTTCATACCACTCTGCCATCCCTTTTCTACCCTATCTGTTGCACAAGCCTATTTGGACAATGTGTATAAGCTGCATGGACTACCTAAAGTTCTCATAACTGACAGAGATCCCTTGTTCACAAGCAATGTGTGGCAAGAGCTATGCAAACTTATTGACACCAAGATGAACATGAGCACTGCCAACCACCCTGAGACTGATGGTCAAACAGAGAAACTCAATCAGTGTGTGGAAACCTTTTTAAGGTGCATGGTGCATTCTGCACCCAAGAAATGGGCACAGTGGATTTCACAAGCTGAATATTGGTACAATACAAATTTTCATTCTGCTCATGGACATACACCATTCAAAGTTCTCTATGGGTATGAACCAAGACATCTGGGCATCGGAAACCTACAGTCAAATAGACCTACAGACCTGACCAGCTGGTTGTCAGAGAGAAATGCCATGACTGCACTTATACGTGATCAACTCCAACGTGCTCAGCAGCGCATGAAGACTCAGGAAGACAAACGTCGCTCCGAGCGGGTTTTCCAACCAGGCGATTGGGCATATCTGAAACTTCAGCCGTATATGCAACAATCGGTGAAGTTTGCACCAACTCTCGAGGTGAGAAAGGGAAATGCATGGTACCGAAGAGGCTAGCAATGATGGAAGGGTGAGAGTGCGTATAATCCATGGACTCACATTAGTCATAAAGAACTCATATACTTATTGCAAAAGTTTATTAGCCCTTGAAGCAAAGTACTACTACGCATGCCCCTAGGGGGATAGATTGGTAGGAAAAGACCATTGCTCGTCCCCAACAGCCACTCATAAGGAAAGCAATGAAAGAACACCTCATGGTCCGACTTCGTTACATAACGGTTCACCATACGTGCATGCTACGGGACTTGCAAACCTCAACACAAGTATTTCTCAATTTCACAATTACTCAACTAGCACGACTCTAATATCACCACCTTTATATCCCAAAACTATTGCAAGGAATCAAACATATCATATTCAGTGATCTACAAGTTTTATGTAGGATTTTATGACTAACCATGTGAATGACCAATTCCTGTCATCTCTCTAAATAGATATAAGTGAAGCAAGAGAGTTTAATTCTTTCTACAAAAGATATGCCCACGCTCTAACAAATATAAGTGAAGCAAAAGAGCATTCTACAAATGGCGGTTTTCTATATGAAGAGAAACAGGCAATCCAAACTTCAAATGATATAAGTGAAGCACATGAAGCATTCTATAAAGCCGTACTCAAAAGATATAAGTGAAGTGCAATGAGCATTCTATAAATAAACCAAGGACTATATCATACCAGCATGGTGAATAAAAAGAAAGGTAAAAAACTAATGCAAAAGACGCTCCAAGATTTGCACATATCGCATGAACGAAACGAATCCGAAAACATACCGATACTTGTTGAAGAAAGATGGGATGCCTTCCGGGGCATCCCCAAGCTTAGACGCTTGAGTCTCCTTGAATATTTACTTGGGGTGCCTCGGGCATCCCCAAGCTTGAGCTCTTGCCTCTCTTCCTTCTTCTCACATCGATACCTTCTCGATCATCGAACACTTCATCCACACAAAACTTCAACAGAAAATTCAGTAAGATCCGTTAGTATAATAAAGCAAATCACTACTTTAAGTACTGTTGCAAACCAATTCATATTTTGTTTTTGCATTGTGTCTACTGTAGTATAACTTTTTCATGGCTTAATCCACTGATGTAAATCGATAGTTTCATCAAAACAAGCAAACTATGCATCAAAAACAGAATCTGTCTAAAACAGAACAGTCTGTAATAATCTGGACATTCACCATACTTATGATACTTGAAAAATTCTTCCAAAATTAGGAAAAATAAAAAAATTGTATAGAAAGATAGTGCAAAAAGTTTCAGAACCATCTGATGTTCCAGTAAAAAACATAAAATCGCGCACTACAGCCAAAGTTTCTGTCCTGCACCGTACAAACCAACAAGCATTGTAAACATCCTAAAGGCAAACCTTGGCACATTATTTTTATAATACAATGGAATTGTACAAGGGGATAATTATTTTTGTTGAAAATTTTCTGTAATCAAGATCCACAAAGTTTCCATGAGCATGAACAAAGTTCCAGGACGTCCCCCACTTTCACAATGCTCGTCTATCTCACTTTCACTTTCCTTTTTGAAAAGTTTTGGGTTCCCCTCTTTATTTTTTTGTTTTTAAACTATATAAAAGCACACAACAGAAATAAATGACTCTCTAAAACTTCCGGGTTGTCTCCCTGGCAGCGCTTTCTTTAAAGCCATTAAGCTAGGCATATAGTGCTTAAGTAGTGAATCCACCCGGATCCCAAGGTATATCAAAGCCAATTTTAATTAGCAATTATTTGGCATTTAGTAGTGAGCACAAAGCAACATATATCAAGCAATGACGAAGTCTAACTCTCTTCCTATGCATTGGCATGTCGTAAAAGAACAATTTATGCACACATAGTAAAGGCCAATGCATAGTATAAACAGTTTCTTGCAATTTTTTCGGGTTGGAAACATGGAGAGGCGGAGATATAGTTCCTCCCTCATAATAATTGCAAGTAGGAGCAGCAAGCACATGCATATTATATTCATCAAAATCATCATGTGCAACGGTAAAAGGCAACCCATCAATATAATCCTTAATAAGGGCAAACTTCTCCGATGTAGTGTAGTTGGGAGAATTCAAAAAGATAATAGGACTATCATGCGTGGGTGCAATAGCAACAATCTCATGTTTAACATAAGGAACTATAGCTAGTTCATCTCCATAAGCATAATTCATATTGGCATCTTGGCCACAAGCATAGCAAGCATCATCGAAAAGGGATATTTCAAGAGAATCAACGGGATCATAACAATCATCATAGCAATCATCCTTCGGTAAGCACGAAGGGAAATTAAACAATGTATGAGTTAAAGAGTTACTCTCATTAGAAGGTGGGCACGGGTAGCTAATCCGCTCTTCCTCCTTTTGTTCTTCGCTCTCCTCATCATCTTTTTCATCCAATGAGCTCACAGTTTCATCAATTTCTTCTTCCATAGGCTCCTGCAAAATATTATTCTCTTCTTGGACAGCGGAGGAGTCCTCAATATATGGTTTAACATAGGCATTAGAAGCATAATTATCATAACAATATTCAAGTATGGTAAAATTTTCAGACTTGTAAAGAGTAGCATCATACTTTTCAATCAAAGAAGCAATTTCATAAGCACCCTTAAAAGCAACAAATTCTTCAATTTGTTGAACATCATAGTAATTATAAACACCCTTAGCATAAGAAGATACGATTCCATTATCACTAAACAAACATTGGTAGGGAAGGTGTTTCTTAGGTTCTTCAGAACAACAAGTAATATCATATATTTTGCATAAATTCCAAGCATAGCATTCCAAACGATGAATTTGATCCAGTAAACGTTTCCCTTTTTCAGATATGCGGTATCGGACATAACAAGCATGCTCATCTAAAGATTTGCCCTCAACTAAGCTAGTAGGGGTTTCAGCACGAGCACATAGGGATCGAAGATGATCCAAGTAATAAGCTTCAGGAGTGTGATAGATTTTGAGTGGTTCTTCAACCATTGGTTCAGTAGGTACAACTAATTTTTTTTGGTATTTTGCGTTTCCTACCCATAACTAAAGATAGAAAACAACTAAGAAAAGCAAATAAAAATTACTTAGTGATAAAGCAAACAAGCACACACGAGAATATTCACCCCACGCTATGACTCCCCGGCAACGGCGCCAGAAAAAGGTCTTGATAACCCACAAGTATAGGGGATCAATTGTAGCCTCTTTCGATAAGTAAGAGTGTCGAACCCAACGAGGAGCTAAAGGTAGAACAAATATTCCCTCAAGTTCTATCGACCACTGATACAACTCTACGCACGCTTAGCGTCCGCTTTACCTAGAACAAGTATGAAACTAGAAGTACTTTGTAGGTGTTGTTGGATAGGTTTGCAAGATAATAAAGAGCACGTAAATAAAAGCTAGGGGCTGTTTAGATAAAGACACAATAAAGTAAATATAGCAGCGAGTGTGGAAAAGTGGTGGTAGGAGTTGCGAAATTGTCCCTAAGCAATTGACTACTTTACTAGACCGATAGCAAGTTTTATGTGGGAGAGGCCACTGCTAGCATGTCATTCCTGACTTGGAATTCTATGCACTTATGATTGGAACTATTAGCTGTTGGGTAACGTAGTAATTTCAAAAAAATTCCTACGCACACGCAAGATCATGGTGATGCATAGCAACGAGAGGGGAGAGTGTTGTCCACGTACCCTCGTAGACCGACAGCGGAAGCGTTATAACAACGCGGTTGATGTAGTCGTACATCTTCACGATCCGACCGATCAAGTACCGAACGCACGGCACCTCCGAGTTCTACACACGTTCAGCTCGATGACGTCCCTCGAACTCCGATCCAGCCGAGTGTTGAGGGAGAGTTTCGTCAGCACGACGGCGTGGTGACGATGATGATGTTCCACCGACGCAGGGCTTCGCCTAAGCTCCGCAACGGTATTATCGAGGTGTAATATGGTGGAGGGGGGCACCGCACACGGCTAAAATATCGTATATCAAGTGTGTATAGAGGTGCCCCCCTGCCCCCGTATATAAAGGAGCAAGGGGGAGGCCGGCTGCCCTAGGCGCGCCAAGGAGAGAGGGGGGAGTCCTCCTCCTAGTAGGAGTAGGACTCCCCTTTCCTAGTCCTACTAGGAAAAGAGGGGGAGAAGGAAAGAGAGGGAGAGGGAGAGGGAAAGGGGGCTGCGCCCCCCTCTCCTAGTCCAACTAGGATTCCTCCTGGGAGGGGGCGCACCACCTCCTGGCTGCTGCCCTCTCTCTCCCCTCAAGGCCCACTAAGGCCCAATACTTCCCCGGGGGGTTCCGGTAACCCTCCGGCACTCCGGTTAAATCCGAAACTTCTCCGGAACACTTCCGGTGTCCGAATATAGTCGTCCAATATATCAATCTTTATGTCTCGACCATTTCGAGACTCCTCGTCATGTCCGTGATCACATCCGGGACTCCGAACAACCTTCGGTACATCAAAACATATAAACTCATAATATAACTGTCATCTTAACTTTAAGCGTGCGGACCCTTCGGGTTCGAGAACTATGTAGACATGATCGAGACACCTCTCCGGTCAATAACCAATAGCGGGACCTGGATGCCCATATTGGCTCCCACATATTCTACGAAGATCTTTATCGGTCAGACCGCATAACAACATACGTTGTTCCCTTTGTCATCAGTATGTTACTTGCCCGAGATTCGATCGTCGGTATCTCGATACCTAGTTCAATCTCGTTACCGGCAAGTCTCTTTACTCGTTCCATAATACATCATCCCGGAACTAACTCATTAGTCACGATGCTTGCAAGGCTTATAGTGATGTGCATTACCGAGTGGGCCCAGAGATACCTCTCCGACAATCGGAGTGACAAATCCTAATCTCGAAATACGCCAACCCAACAAGTACCTTTGGAGACACCTGTAGAGCACCTTTATAATCACCCATTTACGTTGTGACGTTTGGTAGCACACAAAGTGTTCCTCCGGTAAACGGGAGTTGCATAATCTCATAGTCATAGGAACATTTATAAGTCATGAAGAAAGCAATAGCAACATACTAAACGATCGGGTGCTAAGCTAACAGAATGGGTCATGTCAATCACGTCATTCTCCTAATGAGGTGATCCCGTTAATCAAATGACAACTCATGTCTATGGCTAGGAAACATAACCATCTTTGATTAACGAGCTAGTCAAGTAGAGGCATACTAGTGACACTCTGTTTGTCTATGTATTCACACATGTATTATGTTTCCGGTTAATACAATTCTAGCATGAATAATAAACATTTATCATGATATAAGGAAATATATAATACTTTATTATTGCCTCTAGGGCACATTTCCTTCAGTCTCCCACTTGCACTAGAGTCAATAATCTAGTTCACATCGCCATGTGATTTAACATCAATAATTCACATCACCATGTGATTAACACCCATAGTTCACATCTCTATGTGACCAAAACTCAAAGGGTTTACTAGAGTCAATAATCTAGTTCACATCGCTATGTGATTAACACCCAAAGAGTACTAAGGTGTGATCATGTTTTGATTGTGAGATAATTTTAGTCAACGGGTCTGTCACATTC
Organism: Triticum aestivum; assembly: GCF_018294505.1. NCBI lineage: Eukaryota > Viridiplantae > Streptophyta > Magnoliopsida > Poales > Poaceae > Triticum > Triticum aestivum. The sequence goes on along the minus strand of NC_057814.1, from coordinate 168,293,818 downwards.
AGATCCGTAAGTATTTTGCAAATTTCTATGTCTACAATGCTCTGCACGGAGCTATTCTAGCTAATTGCTCCCACTTTCAATATGTATCTAGACCGAGACTTAGAGTCATCTACATTTAGTGTCAAAACTTGCATCGACGTAACCCTTTACGATGAACCTTTTGTCACTTCCATAATCGAGAAACATATCCTTATTCCACTAAGGATAATTTTGACCGCTGTCCAGTGATCTACTCCTAGATCACTATTGTACTCCCTTGCCAAAATCAGTGTAGGGTATCAATAGATCTGGTACACAGCATGGCATACTTTATAGAACCTATGGCCAAGGCATAGGGAATGACTTCCATTCTCTTTCTATCTTCTGTCGTGGTCGGGCTTTGAGTCTTACTCAATTTCACACCTTGTAACACAGGCAAGAACTCTTTCTTTGACTGTTCTATTTTGAACTACTTCAAAATCTTGTTAAGGTATGTACTCATTGAAAAACTTATCAAGCGTCTTGATCTATCTCTATAGATCTTGATGCTCAATATGTAAGCAGCTTTACCGAGGTCTTTCTTTGAAAAACTCCTTTCAAACACTCCTTTATGCTTTGCAGAATAATTCTACATTATTTCCGATCAACAATATGTCATTCACATATACTTATCAGAAATGCTGTAGTGCTCCCACTCACTTTCTTGTAAATACAGGCTTCACCGCAAGTCTGTATAAAACTATATCCTTTGATCAACTTATCAAAGCGTATATTCCAACTCCGAGATGCTTGCACCAGTCCATAGATGGATCGCTGGAGCTTGCATATTTTGTTAGCACCTTTAGGATTGACAAAACCTTCTGGTTGCATCATATACAACTCTTCTTTAATAAATCCATTAAGGAATGCAGTTTTGTTTATCCATTTGCCAGATTTCATAAAATGCGGCAATTGCTAACATGATTCGGACAGACTTAAGCATAGATACGAGTGAGAAACTCTCATCGTAGTCAACACCTTAAACTTGTCGAAAACCTTTTGCGACAATTCTAGCTTTGTAGATAGTAACACTACTATCAGCGTCCGTCTTCCTCTTGAAGATCCATTTATTCTCAATAGCTTGCCGATCATTGGGCAAGTCAATCAAAGTCCATAATTTGTTCTCATACATGGATCCCATCTCAGATTTCATCACCTCAAGCCATTTTGCGAAATCTGGGCTCATCATCGCTTCCTCATAGTTCGCAGGTTCATCATGGTCAAGTAACATGAGCTCCAGAACAGGATTACCGTACCACTCTGGTGCAGATCTCACTCTGGTTTACCTACGAGGTTCGGTAGTAACTTGATCTGAAGCTACATGATCACCATCATTAGCTTCCTCACTAATCGGTGTAGTCACAGGAACAGATTTCTGTGATGAACTACTTTCCAATAAGGGAGCAGGTACAGTTACCTCATCAAGTTCTACTTTCCTCCTACTCACTTCTTTCGAGAGAAACTCCTTCTCTAGAAAGGATCCATTCTCAGCAACGAATATCTTGCCTTCGGATCTGTGATAGAAGGTGTACCCAACAGTTTCTTTTGGGTATCCTATGAAGATTTACTTCTCCGATTTGGGTTCGAGCTTATCATGTTGAAACTTTTTCACATAAGCATCGCAGTCTCAAACTTTAAGAAACGACAACTTGGGTTTCTTGCCAAACCACAGTTCATATGGTGTCGTCTCAACGGATTTAGATGGTGCCCTATTAATCGTGAATGGAACTGTCTCTAATGCATAACCCCAAAATTATAGTGGAAAATTGGTAAGAGACATCATAGATTGTACCGTATCTTAATAAAGTACTATTATGACGTTCGGACACACCATTACGCTGTGGTGTTCCAGGCGGCATGAGTTTGTGAAACTATTCCACATTGTTTTAATTGAAGACCAAACTCGTAACTCAAATATTCGTCTCCGTGATCAGATCGTGGAAACTTTAATTTTCTTGTTACGACGATTCTCCACTTCACTCTGAAATTCTTTTGAACTTTTCAAATGTTTCAGACTTGTGTTTCATCAAGTAGATATACCCATATTTGCTCAAATCATCTGTAAAGGTCAGAAAATAACGATACCCGCCGCGAGCCTCAACACTCATCGGATCGCATACATCTGTATGTATTATTTCCAATAAGTCAGTTGCTCGCTCCATTGTTCCGGAGAACGAAGTCTTAGTCATCTTGCCCATAAGGCATGGTTCGCAAGCATCAAGTAATTCATAATCAAGTGATTCCAAAAGCCCATCAGCATGGAGTTTCTTCATGTGCTTTACACCAATATGACCTAAACGGCAGTGCCACAAATAAGTTGCACTATCATTATTAACTTTGCATCTTTTGGCTTCAATATTATGAATATGTGTATCACTACGATCGAGATCCAATGAACCATTTTCATTGGGTGTGTAACCATATAAGGTTTTATTCATGTAAACAGAACAACAATTATTCTCTAACTTAAATGAATAACCGTATTGCAATAAACATGATCAAATCATATTCATGCTCAATGCATACACCAAATAACACTTATTTAGTTTCAACACTAATCCCGAAAGTACAAGGAGTGTGCGATGATGATCATATCAATCTTGGAACTACTTCCAATGCACATCGTCACCTCGCCTTTTTACTAATCTCTGTTTATTCTGCAACTCCCGTTTCAAGTTACTACTTTTAGCAACTAAACCAGTATCAAATACCGAGGGGTTGCTATAAACACTAGTAAAGTACACATCAATAACATGTATATCCAATATACCTTTGTTCACTTTGCCATCCTTCTTATCCACCAAATAGTTGGGGTAGTTCCGCTTCCAGTGACCAGTCCCTTTGCAGTAGAAGTACTTAGTCTCAGGCTTAGGACCAGACTTAGGCTTCTTCACTTGAGCAGCAACTTGCTTGCCATTCTTCTTGAAGTTCCCCTTCTATCCCTTTGCCCTTTTCTTGAATCTAGTGGTCTTGTTAACCATCAACACTTGATGCTCTTTCTTGATTTCTACCTTCGTTGATTTCAGCATCGCGAAGAGCTCGGGAATTACTTTCGTCATCCCTTACATACTATAGTTCATCACGAAGTTCTACTAACTTGGTGATGGTGACTAGGGAATTCTGTCAATCACTATTTTATCTGGAAGATTAACTCCCACTTGATTCAAGCGATTGTAGTACCCAGACAATCTGAACACATGCTCACTAGTTGAGCGATTCTCCTCCATCTTTTAGCTATAGAACTTGTTGGAGACTTCATATCTCTCAACTCGGGTATTTGCTTGAAATATTAACTTCAACTCCTGGAACATCTCATATGGTCCATGACGTTCAAAACGTCTTTGAAGTCCCGATTCTAAGCCGTTAAGCATGGTGCACTAAACTATCAAGTAGTCATCATATTGAGCTAGCCAAACGTTCATAACGTCTGCATCTGCTCCTGCAATAGGTTTGTCACCTAGTGGTGCATCAAGGACATAATTTTTCTGTGCGACAATGAGGATAATCCTCAGATCACGGATCCAATCCGCATCTTTGCTACTAACATCTTTCAACATAATTTTTCTCTAGGAACACATCAAAAATAAACACAGGGAAGCAATAACGCCAGCTATTGATCTATAACATAATTTGCAAAATACTATCAGGACTAAGTTCATGATAAATTTAAGTTCAATTAATCATATTACTTAAGAACTCCCACTTAGATAGATATCCCTCTAATCATCTAAGTTATTGCGTGATCCAAATCAACTAAACCATGTCCGATCATCACGTGAGATGGAGTAGTTTCAGTGGTGAACATCACTATGTTGATCATATCTACTATATGATTCACGCTCGACCTTTCGGTCTCCGTGTTCCGAGGCCATATCTGCATATGATAGGCTCGTCAAGTTTAACCTGAGTATTCCGCGTGTGCAACTGTTTTGCACCCGTTGTATTTGAACGTAGAGCCTATCACACCCGATCATCACGTGGTGTCTCAGCACGAAGAACTTTCGCAACGGTGCATACTCAGGGAGAACACTTTTATCTTGAAATTTTAGTGAGAGATCATCTTATAATGCTACCGTCAATCAAAGCAAGATAAGATGCATAAAGGATTAACATCACATGCAATCAATATAAGTGATATGATATGGCCATCATCATCTTGTGCTTGTGATCTCCATCTCCGAAGCACCGTGTTCGTGATCTCCATCTCCGAAGCACCGTCATGATCACCATCGTCACCGGCACGACACCTTGATCTCCATTGTAGTATCGTTGTCGTCTCGCCAACTAATTGCTTTTATGACTATCGCTACCGCTTAGTGATAAAGTAAAACTATTACATGGTGATTGCATCTCATACAATAAAGCGACAACCATATGGCTCCTGTCAGTTGCCGATAACTCGGTTACAAAACATGATCATCTCATACAACAAATTATATCACATCATGTCTTGACCATATCACATCACAACATGCCCTGCAAAAACAAGTTAGACGTCCTCTACTTTGTTGTTGCAAGTTTTACGTGGCTGCTACGGGCTTAGCAAGAACCGTTCTTACCTACGCATCAAAACCACAACGATAGTTTGTCAAGTTGGTGCTGTTTTAACCTTCGCAAGGACCGGGCGTAGCCACACTCGGTTCAACTAAAGTGAGAGAGACAGACACCCGCCGGTCACCTTTAAGCAACGAGTGCTCGCAACGGTGAAACCAGTCTCGCGTAAGCGTACGCGTAATGTCGGTCCGGGCCGCTTCATCTCACAATACCGCTGAACCAAAGTATGACATGCTGGTAAGCAGTATGACTTATATCGCCCACAACTCACTTGTGTTCTACTCGTGCATAGCATCAACGCATAAAACCTGGCTCGGATGCCACTGTTGGGTAACATAGTAATTTCAAAAAAAATCCTACGCACACGCAAGATCATGGTGATGCATAGCAACGAGAGGGGAGAGTGTTGTCCACGTGCCCTCATAGACCGACAGCGGAAGCGTTATAACAACGCGGTTGATGTAGTCGTACGTCTTCACGATCCGACCGATCAAGTACCGAACGCACGGCACCTCCGAGTTCTACACACGTTTAGCTCGATGACGTCCCTCGAACTCCGATCCAGCCGAGTGTTGAGGGAAAGTTTTGTCAGCACGACGGCGTGGTGACGATGATGATGTTCCACCGACGCAGGGCTTCGCCTAAGCTCCGCAACGGTATTATCGAGGTGTAATATGGTGGAGGGGGGCACCGCACACGGCTAAAATATCGTATATCAAGTGTGTATAGAGGTGCCCCCCTGCCCCCGTATATAAAGGAGCAAGGGGGAGGCCGGCTGCCCTAGGCGCGCCAAGGAGAGAGGGGGGAGTCCTCCTCCTAGTAGGAGTAGGACTCCCCTTTCCTAGTCCTACTAGGAAAAGAGGGGGAGAAGGAAAGAGAGGGAGAGGGAGAGGGAAAGGGGGCTGCGCCCCCCTCTCCTAGTCCAACTAGGATTCCTCCTGGGAGGGGGCGCACCACCTCCTGGCTGCTGCCCTCTCTCTCCCCTCAAGGCTCACTAAGGCCCAATACTTCCCCGGGGTGTTCCGGTAACCCTCCGGCACTCCGGTTAAATCCGAAACTTCTCCGGAACACTTCCGGTGTCCGAATATAGTCGTCCAATATATCAATCTTTATGTCTCGACCATTTCGAGACTCCTCGTCATGTCCGTGATCACATCCGGGACTCCGAACAACCTTCGGTACATCAAAACATATAAACTCATAATATAACTATCATCGTAACTTTAAGCATGCGGACCCTTCGGGTTCGAGAACTATGTAGACATGATCGAGACACCTCTCCGGTCAATAACCAATAGCGGGACCTGGATGCCCATATTGGCTCCCACATATTCTACGAAGATCTTTATCGGTCAGACCGCATAACAACATACGTTGTTCCCTTTGTCATCGGTATGTTACTTGCCCGAGATTCGATCGTCGGTATCTCGATACCTAGTTCAATCTCGTTACCGGCAAGTCTCTTTACTCGTTCCATAATACATCATCCCGGAACTAACTCATTAGTCACAATGCTTGCAAGGCTTATAGTGATGTGCATTACCGAGTGGGCCCAGAGATACCTCTCCGACAATCGGAGTGACAAATCCTAATCTCGAAATACGCCAACCCAACAAGTACCTTTGGAGACACCTGTAGAGCACCTTTATAATCACCCATTTACGTTGTGACGTTTGGTAGCACACAAAGTGTTCCTCCGGTAAACGGGAGTTGCATAATCTCATAGTCATAGGGACATTTATAAGTCATGAAGAAAGCAATAGCAACATACTAAACGATCGGGTGCTAAGCTAACAGAATGGGTCATGTCAATCACGTCATTCTCCTAATGAGGTGATCCCGTTAATCAAATGACAACTCATGTCTATGGCTAGGAAACATAACCATCTTTGATTAACGAGCTAGTCAAGTAGAGGCATACTAGTGACACTCTGTTTGTCTATGTATTCACACATGTATTATGTTTCCGGTTAATATAATTCTAGCATGAATAATAAACATTTATCATGATATAAGGAAATATATAATACTTTATTATTTCCTCTAGGGCACATTTCCTTCATTAGCAAGCGTCCGCAACTACTAACGTTCATTAAGGTAAAACCCAACCATAGCATTAAGATATATTGGTCCCCCTTCAATCCCGTATGCATCAATTTCTATGCTAGGTTGAAGCTTCTGTCACTCTTGCCCTCCAATACATAGTCCTATCAACATACAACTAACCCTATGGTGTGATCCACGCGCGCGCTCATATGATGGGCACCAAAGGACAGCAACATAACCACGAGAAAATTAAATCAATCATAGCAATTCATCAACCACCGATAGGACAACGAAAATCTACCCAGACATCATAGGATGGCAACACATCATTGGATAATAATATGAAGCATAAAGCACCATGTTCAAGTAGAGGGTACAGCGGGTTGCGGGAGAGTGGACCGCTGTAGATAGAGGGGGGAAGGTGATGGAGATGTTGGTGAAGATGGCGGAGGTGTTGGTGAAGATCGCGGTGATGATGATGGTGGCCACGGCAGCGTTCCGGCGCCACCGGAAGAGAAGGGGAGAGGGGGCCCCTTCTTCTTCTTCTTCCTTGACCTCCTCCCTAGATGGGAGAAGGGTTTCCCCTCTGTTCCTTGGCCTCCATGGCATGGGAGGAGTGAGAGCCCCTCCGAGATTGGATCTGTCTCTCTGTCTCTCTCTGTTTCTACGTTTTTGTATTCTGCCCTTTCACCGTTTCGTATATATATGGAGATCCGTAACTCCGATTGGATTGAAACCTTCGCCCAGATTTTTCTCCGAAAATTAGTTTTCTTGTGGCAAAAGAATAGCAGCAACCGCCTTACGAGGGGCCCATGAGGGCCAGGGGCGCGCCCAGGGGGGCAGGCGCGCCCCCTGCCTCGTGGCCACCTCGGGCACCGTCTCGCGTTGATTCTTCTTCCAATATTCTCCAAATATTCCAAAAATATTCTCCGTCCGTTTTTATCCCGTTTGGATTCCGTTTGATATGGGGTTTCTGCGAAACATAAATCATGCAACAAACAGGAACTGGCACTGGGCACTGGATCAATATGTTAGTCCCAAAAATAGTATAAAAAGTTGCCAAAAGTATATGAAAGTTGTAGAATATTTGCATGGAACAATCAAAAATTATAGATACGACGGAGACGTATCAGACGCCTATTGTCAATCCTCACATCACGTACATTCGACGTTCATTCCTTCATCACAGAAGTAATAGCCGTGCCTCTGCCACAGAACATATAAGTGTAAAACAATTCTTCCTACACTTGTAAAACCCGGAATGCCCTGGATAAATGTCGAATCCCATCTTGCGATAAAACCATGGAGACCGGTGCTTCTCAGAAACACATCTGTGGCTTTTTGCACATGTAGCTGAGTGCATGGCTATATGTTTGTGCCCGTGCCTCACGTAGCACGACAGCATGAATTGATGTCCATGCAATCAGGTAGCTTCATGTCCGTGCCTCACGTAGCATTGTATCGGTGACTCTCGTTGCCCCTCTCGTTGTATAAGTTCTTCTCGCAGCTGCATGTCCACGCCTCTCGTTGCTTCACGAGATAAATTGTAAAAATTGACATTTGACAGCAAACAATGAAAGACAACGATCTTCTCCCCGAGTTGCTGGAGATGTAACGGCAGTTAAAAACATAACTGCTGAATTTGTTTTATTTTCTTTTTAAGAAAACCCACGATCAAAAACCCAGGATGTGCACAACCGCACCGACAAGGAGACGAAACCACGATCCAAAACCCACGATGTGCACAACCGCATCGACAGTGAGATCGTGCACTCCTTTGCCGCTTCCCCGCCCTTAAATTTAGACTTCCGTCGCGGCCTTCTCACACACAAACAACAGAAATCGCCATTGCGCTCCCACTCATTGTTCCCCACGAAATACCAGGTTGCAGGAGGACGAACTGCTCCAGGCCATGGGATTCACCAGGGAATTCATGGAGGTGCAGGCCCACGGCAACACCAAGTTGCACGTGATCCACACCAACGACTTGCACAAGGCGACGACCTTCGAGCAGTATGAGCGACACCTCGAATTCGAGCGCCACAAGATCGTCGGAGTTGATGTGGAGTACACCAACAACGTTGGCGAAGATCAGAAACCAGCCCTCGTCCAGCTCTCCGTCGGCAAGGATCATCCGGTGCTGCTCTTCCAACTGAGTGCCGCCGACAAGAACTGCACCAGGTTCGACAACTTCCTCGCCGACCCCAGATACACGTTTGCTGGCTTCTCCATCGACAGCGACATAGAGATGCTCGGCCGCGTCGGACTGGAGATCGCCCACTTCGTCGACATCCAGAAGGAATGGAGGGTGCCTACAACTACCAAGCCTCTGGACTCCCTTGGGGATGTCTCAGGCATCCTTGTCCACGACTACTACAACAACATGAAGAAGAAGCTCACCAACGCAGAACACAAGCGCTGGGCATGCATGCCCCTGTCCATGAGGCACATCGAGTACGCGGCAAAAGATGCTTACGCTGCGTATGAGATATGGAGCCGCCTCACCGCCATCTAGGAAGGGCTCCGCCAGGCAAAACTCAAGAAGGAGCAGTCCAGGAAGTGCGCAAGGTCTTGGGGCGACTACGACTACTGAAGCAGGTGGTCCCGGCCAAGAAAAGTATCTAGAAGATTGCTCATGCCATTCTAGATTTCTCGTTAGATTTGCTTTCTCTCAAGACTGCCGTTTGCTTGTTCTAAATTTAGATTTGCTTGTGTCGCAGTTAACCTTGTAGTTTGCTTCCAGTTTACATATCTTCTGAACAAGTTTATTTCCAGTGCAATGTTGGAGTTTTCTATTATTAGAATATATTGGCGTGAACTGAAAAATATAAACACAGTACATATACTATACGATTAGCGTAACGCACAGAGCAGGTACACATAGCAATCCACAAAGATGACGAGCATGCAATGCACTAGTACCTTTGTGGATGCAGCGTCGAAATGCAGGGACAACAATTACAGATTGCTCCTAAAAGCAGTGCACAATGTTCTAACAAACCATTGCACACACAATATTAAAAATCGTTCGTATGGAACACTTTAGAAAAACATTTTGAATAAAGAGGTAGTTAGGTGTTTATTCTCCTTGGAAAACATTGCTTACGTCCGTGACCCTCAGAGAAGAACACTACAGAGGCACGGTTGTCCGTTAATAACACCAACTACTTAAAACACCCACGGAGGCACTTCTGTGCCTCCACTCCTATGGGGACCGTGCGTAAATTGGCTTCACGTCCGTTAATGAGGCCGAATGCCTTCGAGGACACATGGAACTCATAGGCCATGGCCCCCGCAACGAAAATGTGTCAATGAAAGCTTCTTGAAAACATAGGCACACCTTCACGTGCTAGCATCACGATCCTTCGCGTCCCTACCTCCCTTAGAATCACGTCTGTGCCTCCAGTTCGTCGGGTAAAACTGTACCTCTGTCGTGCGTAACATGTTAAGAAAGTTGCTGCCAACAAAAACATCAGAAAACCGAGCATTACGTCCACCCCGCTGGCACTAAACGTGACGTCACTGAAAACGCAGAGGCAGGAGCGTGCCTTACGGCCAGCTTCCGACGTATCGGGTCTATGAAGATTTGCTTCCTTCTTAATATGGGACGTGACTATCGCAGAGGCATAGGCTCCATCATTCACCTCCGTGCCTTGACAAGAACGACGAATGTGCTTGTAACTGTAAAGCGTATAGGACACCTTAGGGACGACCTTGCAACTATTTCAGACATGACCGTGCCTGTTCCATCGGCACATTCATGCCTCTCGCAGTTAATTGAAAAACATTCCGGAAAAACAGTAACGGACGCCTATTGTCAATCCTCACGTCACGTACATTCGACGTACATTCCTTCGTCACACAAGTAATAGCCGTGCCTCTGCCATAGAACATATAAGTGAAAAATGATTCTTCCTACACTTGTAAAACCCGGAATGCCTGGATAAATGTCGAATCCCACCTTGCGGTAAAACCATGGAGGCCGGTGCTTCTCAAAAACACATCTGTGGCTTTTTGCGCATGTATTTGAGTGCACGGCTATTTGTTCGTGCCCGTGCCTCACGTAGCACCATAGCACGAATTGACGTCCGTGCAATCACGTAGCTTCATCTCCGTGCCTCATGTAGCATCGTATATGTGCCTCTTGTTGCGCCTCTCATTGTATGAGTGCTTCTTGCAACTGCATGTCCACGCCTCTCGTTGCTTCTCGTTCTTTCTGTCCATCTCCTAGCGTCAGTTGCAACACGGACACACAACAGTGCCTCTGAAAAAACACAGCACTGCTCCTCCCAGCGAATGTATCACTTAAAATAATTGCCACTCCCAATGAATGTACCACGCCCGTGTGTCTGATAGTTAAACCAGCCACTTCAAGCATGCTTCTCTTGGTCAGAGACTTGTGCCTCTACATACTGCCCCTGCATGCTTCACGAGATAAATTGTAAAAGTTAACATTTGACAGCAAACTACGCAAGACAATGATCATCTCCACGACTTGCTGGAGATACAACGGTTGTTAAAAACATAACTGCTGATTTTATTTTTATTTTTAATAAAGAAAAACCACGATCCAGAACCCATGATGTGCACAACCGCATCGACAGTGAGATCGTGCACTCCTTTGCCGCTTCCCCGCCCTTAAATTTAGACTTCCGCCGCGGCCTTCTCACACACAATAAAAGAGAAATCGCCATTGCGCTCCCACTCATTGTTCCCCACGAAATACCAGGTTGCAGGAGGACCAACTGCTCCTGGCCATGGGATTCACTAGGGAATTCATGGAGGTGCAGACCCACGGCAACACCAAGTTGCACATGATCCACACCAACGACTTGCACAAGGCGGCGACCACCATTGAGCAGTACGAGCGACACCTCTAGTTCGAGCGCCACAAGATCGTCGGAGTTGATGTGAAGTACACCAACGGCCATGGCGAAGATCAAAAACCCGCCCTTGTCCGGCTCTCCGTCAGCAAGGATCATCCGGTGCTGCTCTTCCAACTGAGCGCGGCCGACAAGAACTACACCAAGTTCGACAACTTCATCGCCGACCCCAGGTACACGTTTGTTGGCTTCTCCATCGACGGCGACATAGAGATGCTCGGCCGCGTCGGACTGGAGATCGCCCACTTCATCGACATCCAGAAAGAATGGAGGGTGCCTACAGCTACCAAGCCTCTGGACTCCCTTGGGGACGTCTCAGGCATCCTTGTCCACGACGTAGAGCTCACCAACGCAGAACGCAGCCGCTGGGCGTGCATGCCCCTGTCCATGAGGCACATCGAGTACGCGGCAAAGGACGCTTACTCTACGTACGAGATATGGAGCCGCCTCACCATCATCCAGGAAGAGTTGTGCCGGGCAAAACTCGACAAGGAGCAGACCAGGAAGCGCGCTAGGTCCTATGGCGACTACGACTACTGAAGCAGGTGGTCCCGGCCAACAAAAGTATCTAGAACATTGCTCATGCCTTTCTAGATTTCTCATTAGATTTGCTTTCTCTCAAGACTGTCATTTGCTTGTTATAAATTTAGGTTTGCTTGTGTCGCAGTTAACCTTGTAGTTTGCTTGCAGTTTACATGTCTTTTGCACAAGTTTATTTCCAGTGCACCACATAGGCACTTATGTGCCTATGTGCCTCTGATACCAAGGGGACCGTGCGTAACTTGGCTTCACGTCGTTTTATGCAACATTCTAGACGTCAACCAAAAGGTTCACCTTCTCTCTGATAAGTTCATTAATGAGGCCTAATGCCTTCGAAAACACATGGAGCTCATAGCCCATGGCCCCCGCAATGAAAACGTGTCAGTGAAAGCTTCTTTAAAGCAGAGGCACACCTTCACGTCCTTGCATCACGATCCTTTTGCGTCCGTACCTCCCTTAGAATCACGTCCGTGCCTCCAGTTTGTTACGTGTGTGCCTCTACGTCGGGTAAAACCGTACCTCTGTCGTGCGTAACATGTTAAGAAAGTTGCTGACAACAAAAACATCAGCAAACCAAGCATTACGTCCACCCCACTGGCACTAAATGTGACGTCATCGAAAACGCAGAGGCAGGAGCATGCCTTACGGCCAGCTTCCGATGTATCGGGTCTATGAAGATTTGCTTCGTTCTTAATATGGGACATGACTATCGCAGAGGCATAGGCTCCATCCTTCACCTCCGTGCCTCGACAAGAACGACGATCGTGCTTGTAACAATGAAGTGTATAGATGATACATTAAGGAGACATTAGGGACCACCTTGCACCTATTTCATACGTGACCGTGCCCGTTCCGTCGGCACATTCATGCCTCTCACAAAAGTAATAGTCGTGCCTCTGCCACACAACATATAAGTGAAAAACAATTATTTCTACACTTATAAAACCCGGAATGTCCTGGATAAATGTTGAATCCCATCTTGCGATAAAACCATGCAAGACGGTGCTTCTCAGAAGCACATCTGTGGCTTTTTTGCGCATGTTGTTGAGTGCCTCTCTAGAATCTAACCATGTTGAAACCATATTCAAATCTAACCACACTGAAATCTCTAGAATCAAATATGTGCCCCAGCTGAGACGTTTATTTTGTACTTGAAACTGCAATCTATAATAAAACAATGTAGTGTAATAAAACATACGCCTTCCGACCCAAATTAATTGGCTCAACCTTGTACTAACCAGTACAATGTGAATTGTATTGCCTGGTACGAAGTTACTGCAAAGTTGACACATTTATTTTGGGACGGGGTAGTACTACTACTTAAAAACAAAACACGATTGCTTGACATGGAAACGAAACTGTCTCCATTCTGACATCGACGATTGCTTGACATACCCGTGGAAAGCATAAAAACCATGGAAAAGCAAACATCTACTAACAAAACTACACTACTCCCCGTCGTCGGAGATGTCCACTATCTCCATTCTGACATCGACGTCGTTGGCCTCCGCCTCCTGCTCCGCATCCAGCTCATCGAAGAGCAGATCGGTCTTCGCTTGTTCTTCCCGGAGGAAGCGCCGGTTGGACTCCACATACGCCTCATCTTGGATGGACTCCAGGATAGCGGTCTGCTCCGCCATCAAGGCCGACTCACCGAGATAGAACTCCGCCTCGTCTTCCTCATCACCCCACTCCTCCTCGTCCTCGTCTTCCTCGTCACCAGCCTCCTCATCGTCCTCGTCATCCTCGTCACCCCCCTCCTCCTCGTCCTCATCATCCTCGTCATCCCCCTCCTCGTCGTCCTCGTCATCCTCGTCCACGCCTTCCTCGTCGTCCTTGCCATCCTCTTCCACGCCTTCCTCGTCGTCCTCGTCATCCTTGTCCACACCTTCCTCGTCGTCCTCCTCATCCTCTTCCATGCCTTCCTCGTTGTCCTCGTCATCCTCGTCCACGCCTTCCTCGTCGTCCTCGTCATCCTCATCACCCCCCTCCTCTTCCTCCATCACATCTCCCCCCACTAGATCACCCCCCTCCTCTTCCTCCATCACATATCCCCCCACTAGATCACCCCCCTCCTCTTCCTCCATGACATCTCCCCCCACTGGATCAACTCCCTGCATGAGCACCGACGCATCCCCCTCCACTTGCTCCACCTCCCCAATCTCCTCCGGCCCCGGCGAGTCCGGAGACATGCCCGCTGCGACCCGAGCGGCGCGCCTCAAACGGTTGTCCTCCTGCAACTAAAAGCGGTGCTCGGGAGTAAGCATCGCGTAAGTAGTTTTCTTGTGTCGAACCATGGCGGGGGCCATCACAAACGAAAAGAGGAAGATGGATGATTTCCTGGGATTGCCGGCGAAAGTGGGAGAAGCAGGATGATGTCTAGTGGTGGCGGACGCCGCTCGGCTTAAATAACTGCTCCTTGACCTCGGGCGAGGAGCCGGAATGGTGACACGCGGCGTTCACTTCGCTGACGGATGAGATGGCCGTCGGTCCTTTTGGATTCCGCACCGCCGACACGTGGCATTCACTCTATTAAATACCTCCACCTCCTCCAGAGCGGCGTCACTAGAGGAAACGCCCGTCGGACCCTTGGGTTTTCGGAGCGGCGTCCACGCAGCGTTCACACCGAATACGAGGAGACGCTCGTCGAACAGTGGGGTTTCTGCAATCAACACACGAATGTGACTCTGTGTAACGCATAACCGTGCCTCTCCTGGCTTCATAGTTGTGCCTTTCAATGCGAACGATTCAACAGAATCATTTGGAACACCAAGACAAACTAACGTCACTCTACACAATACCACGTTGTGCCTTCCTGGGACCCATGACCGTGCGAAGAATATACCACAACAGCGATAGGTCATTCCGTGCCTCACAGAGTAAACAGTGGGTGTTCACATCTGAACCAATTCCGCTGGGTCTCCCCAATTAAAGAACCTTTGTGCGTTGAATGCCCTTGCCTCTCCGTCTGATCGAGTCGACAGAATCATTCGGAACACGAACACACGGGAACGTGACTCTATATTATACGGCAGCATGCCTTTTAGCGCTTCACGCCCGTGCCTGTGACCCTTAACACTGCCACGAACGTCCATGCCATCGTCAGTGCACAAGTCATGTCGCTACCTGGTACAGAACCGTGGTTGTAGTCACTTCACACCCGTGCTTCTAATAAAAGAACCGCCACGCAACTCAGCACAGAGCCGTGGCTTTTAAAAACAAGGAAATTACGCTTTTAAACACCTCGACTCTCGAACCGGCCACTCGCAAAGTAAACATTTAGCGTTAACATCTAAACCCATTCCGCTTTGTTTCAATAATAAACTTACGAAACGTGACTCTCCGACAGACCCAACCATGCCCTCATGGCATTCATGTCCGTGCCTCTTCTTCTGAACGAGTCAACGGAATCATTTCGAACACTAATACAGGCGAACGTGACTCTATATAAAACCACGCCATCCGGAACACCAAGATAAACTAACGTCACTCTACACAATACCACGTCGTGCCTTCCTGGGACCCATGACCGTGCGAAGAATATACCACACCAGCGTCTCTCGAATAGGCCATTCCGTGCCTCACAGAGTAAACAGTGGGTGTTCACATCTGAACCAATTCCGCTGGGTCTCCCCAATTAAAGAAAGAACCTGATGGTGCCTTTGTGCGCTGAACGCCCGTGCCTCTCCGTCTAATCGAGTCGACGGAATCATTCGGAACTCAAACACACGGGAAAGTGACTATATTATATGGTAGCATGCCTTTTAGCGCTTCACGCCCGTGCATGTGACCCTTAACACTGCCAAGAACGTCCACGCCATCGTCAGTGCACAAGTCATCGTCCGCGGCTATATTCACTTCACGCCCGTGCTTCTAATAAAAGAAGCGCGACGCAACTCAGTACAGAACCGTGGCTTTTAAAAACAAGGAACTTACGCTTTTAAACAACTCGACTCTCGAATCGGCCACTCACAAAGTAAACAGCTAGCGTTAACATCTAAACCCATTCTGCTTTCATTCCATGATAAACGTACGAACGTGACTATGCGAAAGACGAAACCATGCCCCCATGGGATTCACGTGCGTGCCTATTTTTCTGAACGAGTCAACGAAATCATTTTGAACACAAATACAGGCGAACGTGACTCTATATAAAATCACACCATGAATTTTTGGGATGCAAGCCCGTGTCTGTGACCCGAAACACTACAACACAGAAAAGCCACGAACGTACACGCCTTCATCAGTACACAAGTCATTACAATACTAGGTTCACAACCGTGGATGCAGAGACTTCATGTCCCATGCATCATAAGTAATGGCGCCTAATTACAATGATACTCGAAACCAAAATACATTTTGTTAACAAAGTAGCTGACAGCGAAATTTCACAAGACAAGGTAAGAAACTCCACTCCACTGCTTAACAACACCAGACGCACACAACAGCCAGGGACGCTACTGTATACCTAGTCCCCACCAACCTTTTTGCTGGTTTGCTCCCGGCGCAGTTCATCAATCTCCTTCTTCAGCGCCTTCATATTCTCGTCATGTCGCTTCACAGATGCGGCCGATTCCTGCAACGACCAGATGTGCTCTTCAAGGAGATGTCTCGTCTGAGCCGTAATTTCTACGATCCTGGCATTCGCCTTCTCCAAATCTTCCATTGTTTCCTGGCAAAGCTTCTTCCACGCGTAGGTGATCTCCAGCAGCTGCTCGTACGTTTTGTCAGCCTTTGCAATTGAAACCAAAGCATTCATCTCATCGACCAGGTTATTGAGAGTAACTACAAGGACCTCACAGCACTTGTCGTCGCCGCCCCGCTCACCATTCCCTTCTCTCTCGAGCCACAGCTGCTCCCCAATTCTACAGCAGGGGACTTCTGTTCAAGACCATGACGCAGCCTAACCCTACCTCCAATTGACTGTAAATCAGTATCAGCAAGACACACCCGCATCAAATTAGGAGCCAGCTGACCACAATAATTCATGTTTCACAAACTAAATCAAAGCAGCCGAAAGAAAGAAAAAATGAATGAAGGAGAAGCAGAAACAGGGTGAACTTACAGACGAGGAACCCTAGCGAGCCGGGATCTCCTCCCGCGACAGGGCACGGCGGTCCGGAGTAGTCTCCTTCTGCCCAGCCATGGCGGAGATGGTCAGTGAATAGAGATGAGCAAGAGGAATGGAAAGCCTGGCGGCGGACAAAGGGAGGAGTAGAATGTGGCTAGGGTTTCGAGACTCCGTCCGTCCGCCTTAAATAGCCGGAGCCTGGCCTCGGGCGATGAGCCAGAGCGGCGTCACTGGAGGAGACGCCCGTTGGACCATTAGGTTTCTGGAGCGACGCCACGTGGCGTTCACTCCCGAATACGAAGAGACGCCCGTCAAACCATTGGGTTTCTGCGATAAACGCACGAATGTGACTCTTGGCAAAGCATAACGATGCCTCTTCGGGCTGCACAGATGTGCCTGCCGTTGCGAACGGTTCAATGGAATCATTTGGAACACGAAAACAACATAACGTGACTCTTCACAATACCACGCCGTCACTTCCTAGGACCCACCATCGTGCAAAGAATACACCACAGCAGCTTCTCTCGAACAAGCCATTTTGTGCCTCACCGAGTAAAGAGTGAGTGTTCACATCTGAACCCTTTCCGCTGGGTTTCCGCAATTAAAGAAACGAACGTGACTATGGGTAAGACCAAATGGTGCCTTTCCGTTGGGTTTCCATCTGATCGAGTCGACGGAATTATTCGGAACACAAACATAGACGAGCGTGACTCTATATAATACCACACCATGCCTGTGCCTCTCCATCTAATCGAGTCCACGCCTTTATCGAGTAATATACGAAACATCAAGAAAGAAGCATGATTGTGCTTTTGAAAACAAGGAAACAAGCTTTTAAAAACAGCGTCTCTCACATAGGCCATTCGGTGCCTCACAGAGTCAATAGTAAGTGTTGGCGTCTCAACCCATTCCGCTGGGTTAAAGAAACGAATGTGACTGTGCGTAATGCAAAGCTATGCCTCTGTGGGCTCACCGGTCGTGCCTCTCCTTCTGATTGAGTCGACGGAAGCACTCGGAACAGAAACACAGGGGAGCGTGACTCTATATTATACGGCACCATGCCTCTTAGCGCTTCACGCCCATGCCTGTGACCCTTAACAGTACCATGAACGTCCACGACATTGTCAGTACACAACTCATGTCGCTGCCTGGTACAGAATCGCGGTTGTATTCACTTCACGCCTGTGCTTCTAATAAAAGAAGCGCGACGCAACTCAGTACAGAACCGTGGCTTTTAAAAACAAGGAACTTACGCTTTTAAACAACTCGACTCTCGAATCGGCCACTCACAGAGTAAACAGCTAGCGTTAACATCTAAACCCATTCTGCTTTCTTTCCATGATAAACGTACGAACGTGACTATGCGAAAGACGAAACCATGCCCCCATGGGATTCACGTGCGTGCGTGCCTATTTTTCTGAACGAGTCAACGGAATCATTTCGAACACAAATACAGGCGAACGTGACTCTATATAAAATCACACCATGAATTTGTGGGATGCAAGCCCGTTTCCGTGACCCGAAACACTGCAACACACAAAAGCCACGAACGTACATGCCTACATCAGTACGCAAGTCATTACAATACTAGGTTCACAACCGTGGCCGCAGAGACTTCACAGAAGACCAAGCCCCAAAATATTCACTCACCGAAAAACACGCAGCAGAGACGGCAGCAGCGACAACGACTGAAAAGGTAAAGTTACATAAGTTGATCCTATGAAAGTATAAACTAGCTATGTGGAACCTCAAATGCACTGCCACTTAGCTACCTGTGTGTTTCAAAAGCTACAAGACAAAAACGACGGCATTGGCGATGAACTACAAAAGAAAGAAGAAGAAGATGCCCAAAAACCTCCACTCAACGAAGAACAAGCACAACATTCAGCAGCAGCAACGAGAACAGTAGCAGAGACAACAGAAGCAGCAACGATTGAGGAGGTAAAGTTACATAAGCTGATTCTACGAAAATATAAAGTAGTTCCATGAGAACTCAAATGCACTCAAACTTAGCCACCTTTATGATTGAATAGCTGCAAGACAAAAACCATGACAGTGACGATGAACACCAAAACAAAGAACAGGAGGATCCCCAAGAAACTACACTCAATGAAGAACGGGTGGAACTGTCAGCATCAACAAAAACAGATCAACGGGTGAAGTTGCACAAAATGTTTCCACAAAATTACGACTTAATCACAATCAAAATAGCTCAAACCACGCACCGAACGCTTTGCTATTTTCCCATAACAGCTGCTATAATTAAAATAAAGTAGCAAGTTAAATTATTTCAATGATAACGCAGAAACACGAAGAAGGCGACCACGGAGATACAACCAATGAATCAAACACACAGATTGTTCCAGAGAAAGAAGCAGAAACCATCGAAGAAAACCCTACACCGTCATACGATGCCAATTCCCCTGGCAGAGAGGTCAGTGCCAACCAGGTCGAGACTGAAAAACAAGACGGAGAAGACCACCAGCAAGACATGACGGTTGATAAGGAAAAACATGATGCTAAGAAAAGCACAGACGACTCAAATGAGGATGGAGCAGAAACTGAACAAAAGGGTACAACACAAAAAGAAGAACATAACATGCCGCAAGAAGCAGAAGGAGAACAAGAAAGGAACAACACTGGACAGGACATATCTTCTAGCATCGAAGCAGGCAAGGCAATAGAAACTTAATTGCTATCTTGTGATCTTGTGACTTGGAATTATTTACATTAAATTCAAAATCATCGCAGGCACAATGGAGAAAGGGGGCAAAGATAGTGATTCCGTCAACAAAGCCATCGAAGACCTGTATAACGCTGTATGCAAGCCATGGACACAGAGAGAAATGTAAGTTCATGCAACTAACACAAAACACATTATTACACACGATCATTTTCACTATATCATGTGTAAACTAAAACATTTTTTCTAAATATACTTTGCAGGGATGAGCTTTGCATTACAACGAACAAGTTTGATGTCAATCTAGGCCATGTCGCCGAAAGCTTCAAGGTCGGTAAATCAGTACGCACCAAAGCAATCGAGCCCATGCTAACAATCTTGAGAAAACAACTAAATGGCATAGGGAGAAAGATTCTGTCGTTAAGCAACACTGTAAGTAAAGATCACGGCAAAAGAATCACGATTAAAACAATATATATGACTTTATAAATAGATAAACTTCCCCTATAACTGAACTGACAAATTCCCTTTGTGTATCTATGACAAAACAAGCAGCACTCGATAAAGGAAGCCGACGACGAAGATCCAATGTGCTACAGAAATAATGATCAAGAACACATTAGAAAAAAATTACTACCTGTCAGGCTTACATCATTTTTCAACATGCAAGAAGAAGAAAAACGACAAGATTATAACACGGTAAGCAGATCAGCTTGCGTATATGTTATGCAAAGTTCTCTTTTTATTTTATGTTTCTAAATATAAAAAGGTTTCCAATTGTTTTCTTTTTATTTTTTGTTTTGCAATTCCTTCTACCATGTTCGTTGCGCGGGTTTGAGCAAGACGAAACTATAAGTCATTACTTCACCATTACAGTTAACATGCAAAAACAGCGCTTTGAACTCCTTGACTCTTCAACTGCATATCCAGGCACAATAGAATTCTTCAACAATATAACCAGCAAATTAATGAAAATATGGAAGCACGTAAGCACAGAGCTACAGCTTTCACAAAAAAGCATCGACCATTTCAAAAGGGTCAAACTGCAGGTGCCACTTCAAGGAGAAGACACGTAAGCACTTCCAAGATTTCACTTCTTACTTTTTTTCAATGCAAGATTCACTACTACTATTACTGAAATAATTCTGTTCTTTCATCTTTTCAATGCAACAATAACCACTACCATTGCTCCAACATTTCTCTTCTTTCCGTTTCTTGAATGCAACAATCTTACTAGTACCATTCCTCTACATGCAGAATGGACTGCGCATTCTATATGTACATGAACCTGAAGCACTACTCCAATGATGGAACAGCAGCAACCTTAGAGCCAGAACAAGTACCAGAGTTGAGGAAAAAAATTCTATATCAACTAATCAGTCAACACAGAGGGAATACCAAACTTTCATTAATCAAGTGTACAACAGGTTAGTCTTTTCATAAACTAAACCTTACAATTTTGTCAGACTAGAAGAAGTAATATTCTTTTTTTAATTTTTATTTTTTGATTCTAAATGATATGCTGAAGCATGAAGTCGATATGGGAGACAAAGAAATGCAACAGACAGAATGTTGCGTACTAGAAGAGTTTCCACCAAATCCCGAGCCAAAAGAACATATTATGCATGCGACAACCACAAAAGAGCATGAAGTTATTGATATATCCAGTAAACACAAAGAGGTTATGGATGTCAGCAGCCACGCCGTCGCCCAAGAATCTTGCACAGACCACGAAGAAAAGGATCCACCAATAGAACCAGATCAACCACCACCAGACGACAAGATACCACACCAAGCCGAAGAGGAAAAGGACGAGAAAAATATCAAAAGCAATATCCCGAGCACAGAGAAACTAACAGGCACTGGTTTAAAAGAGGATGACAGAAGCAACGACGTACCAAATACACAACAACAGGTTTCCGAATAGAAGAAACAGCCTGTTCTTCTTCAAGAAGAAACAGGCTCAACAAGCAATCAGCAAGGCACCTCCAGCACCATCTCTTTAGACTTCCTAAAACCCAAAACAATGGAAAAGCATGAAGAAGTTGATGAATTTCTTTCAAGCCTTAACCCACTCCAACTAGACGAATACAACGAGCATGTAAAGATGGGCTTTAAATTCGATGTAATCAAAACATGGTTGAATGACCATGAAAGCTATGAATTCAACAAAGATGCCAAGCCGTATCTGACAATCTTGCAGCAAGAATTGGGAGAACATTCAATGCCTCAATCATCTGAGAACAGCTCAGACAAGAAAATCTCGGTCAAGAAGAGGCCGGTAAAGCCTTCAAGAAGGCTCCATGGAAAAATCATGATTCCTACTTTTGTCCCAGGAGATTTCAAATTTATGAACAAAGCCAGAGCACTTCATGAATACCTATTCAGTAAAGAAGGACAGGACGAATGCAGAGAGTAAGTACTTTCTCTTGTCACAACAAAAAAACAAAGAAATGTTGCCCCTTTTTCAACCAACCTAACTAATGTATAAAAAATTTCTGCTTGCAGTCTAAACGTATATATTAGCTCGAAGCGACCCGATTGGATTACAGGAAAACAAATAATGGAACAGCTACAGAAAGGAGATCATGGACAGATGGAGGGCTCCATCGCAAACGCATTGTTCGAAGAATGGACAGTGCAACAACAATACAACACAACTGATAAAGCCATACTTCCCGCAGAATTTGCAAACGTATGAAGTCCAATTTGACAAAAACACTTGCATCATTTCAGTGATTATAAAGATTGAACTAAAAAGTAGAAAACTTTTTGGTCGCAGATCGTGCTCGGTGTTAAAACTGGAGAAGAAGAAGGACTAGCAGAATTCAATGAGGACGAAGCATCGAAACAGTTTGCACCCCTTGTAACAGGGAAGGAACTTTTAAAGAAAAAGCTGGTAAGTTAATAGAAATATACAAACATAATTCATTCTTCCTACAGATTGCACATTTACATGTCATTTAATTCTCCTGACAAGAATGAACTTTAACTCACTCTTGCTCCAAACACCGCAGATTATGATACCTCACAACACAGCTAAACACTACACACTGTACGTGCTCAACAAGTACACGAGCTCCATCGACATACTTGACTCACTGAATTACAGACACGGAGGAGGAAGAAATACATGGAAAACACACCATAAGGATCACCAAGAACTAGCACATCAATTCAACCTTGGTTTTCTAATTGGTTTTCCAATTCCTGCATTCCCTTTATTAATGGAAAAACCCAACAATAAAACCAAACCGTAATCACAGATTAAAAGGATGCACGCACTCATGAAGAAGCATTACGGCGAAGCGGAGCTATGAGCCAACAGCGAACCGAACTGGTAGAGGATAGCAGAAACACCTAACAGAGTTTGTGTTCCAAAATAGCAGGGTACCCAATGCGGACACTTCATGGTTCAATTTTCAAAATACTAGAATGGCATTGATCTCATAAAAGATGATGAGGATTTCCATGTAAGTGAATAGTACGAGAGAAACAATTTTAATTTTTACAAGCAGCACTACTTGAATCCTTCAATTATCTCGTGAAAGAAAAATAAAAGAATATCCAATGACCTCCATGCAGCAAAGCAACGTAGATGCCGAGTGGAAACCAGAGTTCCTTTTTACAGCCATATTTGGTGAAACAAACCAAGTAAAGTGCGAGCAACTACCTGGAAGAACCAAAGAATTCAAACGAGAAACTTCAAACTTCTTTTCCACCAACAAAGGTAAGAAAATCATTTCTGGTTATCTTTTTTCTTGTAATGACCTACCCATCCCACGGTTCACCAATGTATTTCGTATCACGAGAGCTTACATATTACATATATGCTTCCGCTGACAGAAACAGATGAAACAAAAAGGAAAAAAAGACGGAGCACCAGTCCATACCCAAAACATTCTCATTGCTTCCAACACACAAAGGAGGCATCTGACCTCTTCCAACTAGTCATGAGCGACAGCTGGCAGGAGGAATACAAAAAGTGAGTTGTTTTCTATTGCACCTCAAAATAGTTGGACAGAGGCGAAAATTATATAAAAATCTGTTTCTCACTCACCGTGACCTCCAAAATTATTTTATCTTCCTGTCGCAGCAAAACTATATTTAGGCGCATCCGGAGGGACAGTGAAAGCACGCAACTTACTGGAGCCCAACTAAAGGCACTATTTGGTCCAAGACCAGCACAGACGAACATACCACATCATATGGAAAAGAGGGTGCTCGATGACATAGCAGAAATCTGGGAAAGCAGACAAGATTCAAAAGAGAGTGACAGAGTAATATTAGGCCCAAACTTTGCAGAGGTAATCTTTTAAGAAGCAAAATCTTGTCTATATTGCAACACCTAATCTTTTTATATTGTTACACAACTCTTTTTTCTAACAGTCTTTTTCATCGTAATTATTGTTTGCAGCATATACTGAAATTAAATAAAGACAAAACTAGTGTTGCAAAATTTAAAAGTGAATTGCAGAAAACAAAGAATCAGCTGGTTTCCGTGTATCTCAAAGAAAATCAACGGGAAAAGCTCTCAACAGCAAACATGGTAACATCCCTTTCCTCCGCGACAAAATCACAAAATATGCGTTCTATCAAATTACTTTATATTAAACTGTCAGGAAACCAACAAGTATTTTGTATGCAGATATTCATTCATTCCAATGGAGAAGCATGCTGCTACGTACTATATGTGCTGGACAAATACAAACACAAAGTTCACATTATTGATCCTCGAGAAACGACTCCAAAGGAATTTGAGAAAGAAAAGATAGATGTGGATAAATTTCATCCAGATGAAGCATGTCGAGTTCTTCAGGAACATGAAGATGCTAAAAAAAGAGAAAGACAGTTTCAGGAATATCATGCTCATAAGTTGGCAATTGTAAGCATTTATACATAACAATTTTTTCAGTTTTACTAGTTGCAGTATTAAAACAATTACAAAATGCAATTCCCAGGTACCTAGGATTAAAGAAGTCTTCAACACCATACTTGAACAAATAATGAATCCAAAGAAAACAAGATGGCAGATTCATACCGCGCAAGATGTTCCAGTGGTAGAAAAGGGCGAATCACCATTTGCTGTTTTGAAGCTTGCATTTCTCTACAATGGTGAAAAGTTCGTCGAGGACCTGGAAGATTTGATAGTAAGTCTATATATATTTACTTATAAACAACTTTTATGCACCAACTCTAATAATATATTTCTCTTCTCGGCAAAATTTCACAGGATGAGGTCGAAGACTGAAGGGCAGAGGCAATGTACATTCTCTTAAGTAGCGAGATGAATGAAGTCAAAGCTAGTGAAATGGGTGACGAGATTAGCAAGATCTCCAGCAAGAATGAAGACTAAAACTTATGATTTAGCCCGCGAGGCTAATTCTATCAAGACGTGACAAAACAGTTTATCAGTAACTCATATTTGTATATAATGTAGTTACAAATTACGTGTTCATGTTGAAAAAAGAACTATTTCGACAACAGTACCTCTTACATCATCAGAGAGTGCCAGTAAACTATAAACAACAATGCCTCTTCTTATTTGTACGACAGCAGTGACTCCTAAAATGAACCCTTACGCGTGACTCTGGAGACCACCCTCCGTGCCTCCAGAGGCGACATGGCCCTGTGCCATCAAAGCCTGGGTCACCATGCCTCCGAGCAATATCCACACACACACACACACATACCAAGAGCGCCTCAATCGTGGCTAGCTCCTACGCACACGTGACTGCACATGCTTCAAACCCGTGCCTCCGGAGGCAACATATCAATGCCTTCGTAGGATGCACACATGTGCATGCACGCACAAACCTATAGATCCTCAACCATGCCTAGCTTAAGCAGACGTGACTGCACATGCTTCAAACCCGTGCCTTTCGAAACAAAGCAGCTTGCCTTTTGCACGACCTGCTGTAAAAAAAATTAAACGAGCCGAAGGCGAGCAGGAGGTTCCCTCGCGCCGGCGGCGCCGTGTCACACCACGACGGACAACGCGCCGCACGAACCAGCACGCTGCACGACCAACACACACTTCGACCTATGCCCCCCCTTCAAGATGTTTATGAAAATTAAACGAGCCGAAGGCGAGCAGGAGGTTCCCTCGCGCCGGAGGCGCCGTGTCACACCACGACGGACAACGCGCCGCACGAACCAGCACGCTGCACGACCAACACGCACTTCGACCTATGCCCCCCCTTCAAGATATTTATGAAAATTAAACAAGCCGAAGGCGAGCAGGAGGTTCCCTCACGCCGGAGGCGCCGTGTCACACCACGGACAACGCGCCGCACGAACCAGCACGTTGCACGACCAACACGCACTTCGACCTATGCTCCCCCTTCAAGATGTTTATGAAAATTAAACGAGCTGAAGGCGAGCAGGAGGTTCCCTCGCGCCAGAGGCGCTGTTCTTCAATTTAGTAAAGTTATACAGTCGTGTCTCTGCTAGTCTACACCTGTGCCTATACAGAATTCACACGATTGAACGATTCTGAAAACTGCCGTTTTGCATTAAAAAGTTGCTGTTTTTTCCTTACTTGAAAGGTCACATTTGATAGTGTTGGTAGTCCCCGCCCGTAACTACCCTATAAATCTCCATTACTTGGAAATATAATGGGAACAAAAAGGGAAACGAGAAAGGGAAACAGAGAACCAAGCACGCGAACTTGTATCTTACATTCTTAAGAAGTTGCTCCCCACTACAAGCAATTATGTCAGCATACATGCTGCCACGTCAGCAGTTTGCCACATAAACTTTGACGGACGGCGGTACGCAGCCACCCCAGGTAGGGCTGCAAACGAGTCGTGTTCGAGCGAGTTGGCCTAGGCTCAGCTCAACTCATACTAAAATTCGAGCGAGCTCAAAATGTGCGAAGCTCAAGGTCGAGCTACAGAGAGTGGCTCTTGCTCAGCTTGTAACGATCCCGATTCGATCTCGAACTAGTTTCGAGCTAAATAAGATGATTTTTAAAATCATTTAAGGTAAATTTTAAAGAAAGATAGGCCACAACAGAACAGAAAAATCACTATAATTTTGACTTATTCTTTCTTAAGTGAAGACTAGTATTTAACAACAAGAGATCATAGATAGAAGGCGGCGAAGGTGCGCCAGCTCTGAAACTTTGACCAAAATAACAAGATATTGAACACACGGTTGGCCACGTGATGAGAATAAATTTTCTTCATGCTTAATTTCCATGTTTGCTAGTAGGTAAAGTGAAGAAAAAAAATCGTACATAACATATATGGAAATGAATGATCCTAATTCTTGGCAATAGATATGAAGGTTATTTAATATACTTATATGATATCGAGGTATCGAGCTAAAATCGAGCGAGCCAATGCTGGCTCAAGATCAGCTCGTTTCTCGATTGAGCTATATAAAGTGTTCATACTCAGCTCATTTATTTTCGAATCGATCTCGAGTTGAGCTAAAATATGAGTCGATCTCGAGTGGCTCACGGGCCTCGAGCTTTTCTTGCAGCCCTACCCCAGGGTCGTTTGCTCTTCCTACTTCTATAAGTTTGCTCTTCCTACTTCTATAACCGGCGAGGTAGTCAAAGAGGCCAAATGCATCTAAACACGGTTGTTTGATCTACACATCTCATCTTCCTATTCTCAATAGAGCCGTCGCTGCCAAAATCGAGGTCCGATGTGCGAAAACTAATCACCATGAGAGCTCGATGTTGTGCACCCGGACCACCACACCTCGCCTGGATGGCGTCGCCGCCAGGCCGCAGTGACTCCCTGGTGCCCGCTTGACCTTCGTCGCACTACTGCACCACGCCTGGACGGCACCGCCGCCCGCCCGCAATGCGTCACCGACACCCGCAGCTTCTCCTCGAGGCCCCCAGTAGCTTCGCCCAACTGGTCACTTCCAATCATCGGCATCCGGTTCGCCCATCTGCCGCGGCCCTCCGCACCCACCATAGAACGTCCATCGCCACCAAGGATCTAGCCACTGCCCGTCCTGCATCCCCTCAGTTCCTCCTCCCTTTGTGGTGGTGTGGAGCTCGGTGAACTAATCGGCGTGGTCTGCGGCGAGAGAGGAAAAAGAGGGGCTCGGGCTCTGCTTGCCTCTACCATGTTTATTTTATTTTCTCCGTCAGATTGGAACATCTCTAGCGCCAGCGTGAGTTTCTGGGATTTCCTTGCGGTTTACAAGATGAACCCCTCTATCATTGGCGCTAATGTTCCCATTAGCAAGGTAAATGGGGTTCAATATTGCATGATTCTTTCAATAATCCTTTATGTCTTCAAGAAACTTTAGTCCCAAATTATTCGGTAGTTGTGCTACAAAACATTAATTCTTGCATTGTCACCTGCGTGCTGGGATCAGATTTCAGCTACCTGTGCCTAAACTATGACTGGTTGTTGTCTCTTGGTCGATTGATTCTGATGGAAAGTTTTGTTTTAGGAATGGGTTCCAGAAGATAGACAAGATCAAGGACTATCACAGGCATCCAAGCAGCTAGATGGACTCACTGGCAATGAGGGAGTGCAAGCGGTAAGTCTGACTGAACATTGTCATGTGCTCTCATAAAGCACCATTCTTTGCTTCTAAGTGAACATGAAGTTTCACATCTTAGGTGGTGTGATGAACTATTGCAACCTCTCTGTCTGGGTAGTAATATTGAACTGTTATGTAGTGTCTTAAATTTGTCTATATTTTCTGAGAGTTCCTGCAGCTTAATGAAAGAATTTGATCGTGTACTCAAAGATGAGAAGAAAAAGAAAACACTTCTGAGATCAACAAGCAGCTAAATGACAAGAATCAATTTAAGGTTGGTAGTTTCTTTGTTATATCATCATCAGGTGACCTATCCACAAACACTGATTGGCCTCAAACATACAGTGAGTTGTTTTTTCTGGTTTTCTGCATTGTCTTAGATCTGTTACTAATCATAACCTTTCTATATCTTTTATCTTCTTTCTCCACGTGACTAATGATAGATACCCTTCTGTTTTCTTTTCCCTCAACAAAATTTACTTCGTGTGCAGAACTGCAGATCAATGAGGTTGCTGCAGCTAGCAGTCAAATATATATGATATTATCTTCAGTGAGGTAAATATTAGATACTGTAGCTAAGTTCTGTTATGCAAATTGCCACACCATGTTCTTTTAGCAAATACTTTCATTGACGCTTAAATATTAGAAAAGACATCATCCGCAATGTATACACAGAATGTGGGCTTTGCTAAACAAACATTGGTGGTAAGAAGTTCAGATTATCAGAACTTCTATCGTTCATTTCCTCATAATTGTTTTTGGTATTCAACCCCAACATAATAACTAATTCTTCTTGGACGTCGTGTTTTGATCCCCAAAAGGAGTACACAGTCATAGGTTATACAGTTTTCTGCTTTATCTCACTTATTTACCATAAGCATTGAAAGGGATGCAAAGAAGATAGATGGTCTGCCGAAGTAACTCTGACCTGGTTCCATGTTGAGGTTGCACATCAGCTTTTTCCAGAAACTATGTTCTCACAAATAAGACTGACTTTCTGCAACCGTATTATTTTCATCATTGTAAAAGTAATTTAAATTATTCTGTAGTATAAGTTATGGTGCAAAGTGATATATGTTGTTCTAACCTTTAAATTATTCTGTTCTTCAGATTCCATAGATCTTTCATGCATGTGGCTTATTAATCATTTTGACATTCCCATCAGATTACTATGATAGGAATTGAAGCATTTTATAAGCTTTGATTTTCATTCTTTCGAATTGTCATTTGTATAATTTTTTGTTCTATATCCGGTGCACTCCACTTCAACATTCTGGTATGCCAGTTGTTACTTCTTAGGCCTTTGTTTTTCACCTCTCTTCCTAATATTTACTCGCTACTACATTGACTTTTGGTAAGCTAGGTCTGCAGCAAGGATGTACATTTGGATTTGATGTTATTATGCTATAAACTATAATTGTGCTTCAAAATGATTTATATACAGAACCATGTTATTACATTTCTATAATGTTTTATATTCTCCTTTTTCAAGGAAATAACCCCTCAATGGAGCTATTCTTCGTATGTGCACTTTTTTTTGTTTTATGACTGGTTTCAGTGGCACAAGAGCAATACTCAACTTTTATTTTGTCTACCTACCTTTTCTAAGTGAGGTTCAAGTGACCTCAAATTACAAGTATGCTTAGCTATTTTTACCAATCAACCAGCCTTACATATAGTAATTCTTTTCTTGCAATTTAAATCATTATATTCTTTCTTGAGACATTAAGGATTGTTGTTTTTCCCCAAGAAACTATTCAGTATTCATTGAGTTTGGTTCTATAGCACACATGATTATCTTGATTGAAACATGTGTTTTATTTGGTCAGGTTCATCTCTTCCCGTTTGCTAATTTTTCCCATCTCCACCCCGAATTGATTGCCAATAATTCCGCGGCAATGCGCGGGGTATTATCTAGTTTTCTTTGTGTTATTGCGCGGAAAGGGAAAACGGAAAATTTTAGTAGTTTGAGGATCAAACTGCAAAACGCACGAAACCACAAACCAGAAAAGGAAAACCGGGAACCAGCCGCGCCAGCTGGTTTTCCCTTGCAGGAGCGCTCAGCGCACGACACTTGTCATGTGTGAAGTGCTCCCGAACCGATCGTTACAAGCGCTGCGAAGGAGCGCTCGTTAAAAGGGATTTGCCTTGGAAGCCGCTGTCCTTATGTTACCCTGCACCATAAACTGGGTCGGATCTAGCTATTGGGCCAGAGTACGACTGTGAGGCAAGACCATGCTCCAATGGGCCGACAACATAAGGTATGGATGGAGCAGTGAGCCAGCACAAATGCTATTTCTCACCCGTTGCCAGTGGTAATAGGTCTCGCGTACAATGCGGCGCACTGCTCCCACTATGTTGTGTAGTTGCACGTGAGTTTTTTTCCTGTTGTTTTGTTATCATTTATTTCACTTTTCTGGAGTGGTTTTTTTGTTTTTCTTTGGATTTTACCCTTTTCCTATTTATTTTATTTTTCCTTCTTTGTTTGTTTGTTCCTTAAAATTTCTATGATTTATTTTATTTTTTTCCTTTTAATTTTTATTATCTCATTTTTATGTTTAGTCAACGAATGTCTAATTTTTCATACACATTGTATATTTTTTGCATACATTAGGACTTTTTTTATACAGGCTTAACCTTTTTTCATATATATATATATATATATATATATATATATATATATATATATGTTTTGACGTCTACTTTATTCATACACATTGTACATTTTTTATACATTTAACCTTTGATAAATACATGATTAACATTTTCTAAAATACCTACTTTGAATATATTTACGAGAAATATGTGCTAAACACTTTTTGAATAACCGTTGGAACATTTTTTAACTATGCCAAAAATTATCATTTTTTAAAATGTCACATACATATTTTTGAAATGCCTGAAAATTTCTTTTAAATGCAACATGATGAGGTTATCTCCCACCGGGGAGGCCGATAGTGGCCTAAACCTAGTTGGAGCCCATGGAGACCCAGACTCACATTCACCGGGTTCGGGGGTAGCAGTCAATGTGACCGAGGTTTATGAATCCTTTCCATCTGCGAACTATTAAAATGAAAACCATGATCAAGTAATCATTTAGAAATTTTCAGCCACGTCACTATGCAAACTACTTTAAAAGCAGCAGTTTAAACTGTTAAAACAAACTACTTTAAAAGCAGCAGTTTAAACTGTTAAAAGAATATATTTTTCAGCAAGCATACCGCATGCAATGCAGCTATGTATTGTTCGATTTTCAAAATAAAACAAACCCAAGAAATTCTCTATTGGCAAGTCCAAAACTCCAATACTGCTATTGAATGTGACCACTTGGAACTCTGCTGAATAGTTTTTTTTTTTGAAACGGACTCTGCTGGATAGCTAATTGCCAGGCTTTGTACATGTGTGCATTAGCAACTATTGTCTTTGTTTGATGAAGTTCTAGAACGAATCTGGATTTATTTTTTCTTTTTTCTTGTGTGCTTGTAATGTAAGAATCTGCATTATTTCGGACATTTGCGCAAGGTCTGGAAAAGGGTCCGATCACTTTGGGTCTACTGTACGCAGTGCAAGAGACTGTTTTCAAAACTCGAACCCGTGACCTCATGGTTACAAGGCAACAGCTTTACCGCTATGTCAAGACTCCCCTTCAAGTTTGTTTTCTATTGCATTGGAGAGAAAAATTCTGGCTCCACCACTTTCTATCGTATTGCAATTTTTCTTTTACAATGAATACCAAGGAGCAAATTCCTGGCTCCACCACTGCCGTGAGCCAGTAGCGGCAATCCTTTTTTTCAGTTATGTTGGACAGACTTAGAGTGGGAACAACAAATGGTAATTAATTTGTACTATTTATCATCACAGAGATCGCAGTGGCACATCTACTAAATCACACTTTTCAGCAAGGATTGTGGAAATTGTCCGTATTGGGAGGCCGTGTATTCTGCTAGATATCACAAAGTCTAGGATAGACATAGACAGGCATAAAAGCTACTCCCGGAGAATATCGGTAAGTTCTCCCCTCCAGCGACGCTCCCGCGGGCGTCCGGGAGGCAACCCTAGCGCTGCCGCCGCCACCCCCTCCTCCTCTCTCTCCTCCCTCGCCGCCGCCAGGGGGCACGAGCGGGCGAAGCCCGGTCGTCGCCGGCGGCGGCGGGGCCATTTCGTCTCCTTGCGCGGGAGGTGCGGCGCGGGCCGGATCTCGCCGGCGGGGATGTTGCGCTCGATACCGGGCGTAGCGGCGCGGCGGCGCTCCGGAGTGGGTCAGCGACGGCGGCGTGGCGTCGGGCGACGGGTGGCATGGTGGTGGTGCAGGTCGGCGGGTGGTGGCGGCGGCGGCTGCCTCGCAGCAGCACCTCGGCGCCATGTCTGGCGCTGCGGGTCGCGGGCGGCCCTTCTCGCCATGGATCTCTGGTGGAAGGGCGGCGCGGTAGCGGTGGAGGTGGGCGGCCCCGTCCAGCCGGGCCCTTGCGGCTGGACGGCGGCGCTCGGCGCGGGAGGGCCTCCCTGGTGACCTCACATGCCTGCGGCTTGACAGTTCCGTGCTCCCTCCTCCTCGGCAACGGGCGGTGGCCGGCGCTCTCTTGCGGATCTGGGCGTTCGGCTTCGGGGGCGAGACAGGGAGTCTCGGGGGGGGGGGAGCTGGTAGGGGGGGCGGGTGCGCTGTTGCGTACCCCGTCACCGGCGCAGAGGTGCCGGTCGTGGCCATAGCGGTGGGAGTCGCGTTGGTCGTGGCGGGCTACGCGACTCGGATGCAGGCGAGCAACCATGGCCGCTTGGGTGGCATGGTTGCAGGTGGTTGGCGGACCGGGGATGCAGCGGAAGGGTGGAGCACCGGGGTTCATCACTTACCTGTCCGTGCATGGGTCGACGGTGGCGGCGTCCGCGGACGTCGTGTTCCTCCTTGCAGGCTCCGTCGTGGTGCTCTCACTCCTCCCGTCTTCTTGTTCCGGGTGAAAACCTGATCTTTGGATCGGACGATGGCGACGGTCCGTGGTCGTGCCCTTTTTGGAGGCATCGTCTTGGAGCCCTTGGCCCGGCGTTGTCCGTTGCACTTCTTCCCGGATGATCTCTCATCTTGATGGTGGTCTCCGTCAGCTACAAGCGGTTCTTTTTGCTCATTTTGTTGGTCTTGGTAGTCGTTAAGGTTGTGTGTCGGTGCCCGGCATTCTTGTATCTTGCCTTGGGTTGTGTGGCGTGCGTTTGTATCGGTTGCTTGGATGTAAGTGTTGGTGCTTTATATATAAAGCGGGGGAAACCCTTTTTCGTAATATCGGTAAGTTGCGTTTGCTTAAGTTTCCACTTACCAGTCCCTTGAACTCCAATTCTTGTTCACCTCCAGTGTATCTACCACATATGCATACACACACACACGACACACGAGTTTGCAATCATGCTGTCATTCCATTGGCAGTGAATGGAGTACTGCCAAGTCAATCTTCACTTTTACCGCCCCCGGTGCTCATTTCACCGAATCATCATTCACAGCAGTAGTGTTGGGCAAGCAACTTATTCTTGCCTATGGAATTTCCATTGAACTTCGCTCTCTTAGGCTGTCTACGCATAAGCCATTTCAATGGCATGCAACATGCCAGCTTGACATTCCTCCGACTGGGCCAATTTGCGGTGGCTTTTGAAAGCGTCCATGACCCTTTACCAGCGTGCCAGGTTGCCTTTTCTCATGACCACGATACCTATCTCATCTTTTCTTATCACATTGCCCCAACCCGCCTAATCGTCTGACCCCACTACTCATTGGGGTTGATTAAGCAACGATCCGGTCAGGAAGATGCACTGAAAATGCTGGCTTTGCGCTAATTGCTCGTGTCTTTATAGGATTTTCCAAATCCTCTGATGAAACTGAAGTGAGCAGTGCGTGCTGAGTGCTAACACTCGAAGATAACAACGACAATGACAAAACAAAAGAAAACTTGAGGATAACTATACAAAACGGGGTACAGTTTTTTAAGCTAGTACCAAACCAAAGGGAATACTATTCTATGAAATGGCACGGTGTGATGATTAACCAGCGGACAAGATTCGTGTGTGTCTCTGCGTGTGTTAACCGTTGACGAAATCCTCTTCTAACATTGACTGCTTCGATCATGTGTTCACACATTCTATGACCCAGCAGATGCCCCCTCCATGGGTCAAACTGCACACCATCCCCGGTTTCTCCATCAGCGAGCGACAAAATGTAGCCGGATCCCAATTGTCAAATGCGTGATGCATATACGGCCATAAGAGACGATCTGAAAACCTAACAAACCTGAAGATAAGGAGCATGCATTCGGCACGGAATGACTGCATTTGTTTTTCAGATCCTGCGCTCATTCTTACTCGTCTGTTTGCCCTTTTTCTTCGCTTCAGTTTTCTACGAATATCACAGAGAATGAAATACATATCTCTGAACCAAACTGCTGGTCTGCTAGTGCTGAAAAAGGTACTAGTAAAAAACTGCAGCTCCCGAAGTCCGAATGCACGAGTTGGTGTGGTCAAAGAATTGGCCGGGGAAGTTGCAAGGCGCAATGCAAAGAAGGCGCGCACGCTCTCGTAACGGAGGAAAAAAAAAAGCAGTCAATTAGTGGCTTTGGTGCTCTGGTTTGAAGCGTGCAGAAACTGCAAACCGCATGGCCGATTGACACCTAACCCATCCGTCTCTGCTCGTGATTCTGCGGCTGCCTGCCATGGACGCTCTCAGCTCGCCAGTCACCTACCCCATCCGTCTCTGCTCCTGTAACTTTCCGACTTCTTCATGCCCGAGATTCGCGGATTAACTGGGCAGTGCAAAGTGCCGGCCAATCAATCGGTTTTCACCTGTGCAAGTCTTCAGCGTTTCTGTCTCTATCTTTTCTGTTGCCGTAGTGACCGTGTCATGATGTGAAGATGATGTTACGAAATCCCTCTCTCGCTCGTGCAGCGCGGTAGGTCAATTACGACCACTGGGCCTGTGCAAGTTGAATTCGCCGGGCTGCTCTTCGGCGACCGTCCGGTCCGGTCGCACGGTTGCTGTCCGGCGACCTTTATGATTTGTTATAAGTAACGAACAGATCGATTAAGCACGAGGCCTTTTACCGATTTCTGTTCATGTTCGCTCGTTTACCTATTTCTCTTTGAAGTGAAATTGGAATCTCTGCTCGCTTTTTCTTCTGTCTGCAAGTGTCGCTATGTTCTAGAAATGCCAAAGAAGAGTTGGCTTGGACACTAGTCTGTAGGCTGTTGAATATACAGTCGATAAGTTGGGGTCAGGTCAGGTCAGGTGTCTACAGCACTCTCTTTCTTCATCTGCGTCTTGAGATTGGATTGGTTGAAAACTAACCTATTCTAGCTAGCAAGATAGCATAGAAAATAAGCGCGACGAAATGCAATTTAAGTCCATAAATCTACCCGGTCTTTTCAATTTCATCATCGCCGGTCGCGTCGTGGGAACATGTCCATGAAAAATGTCGATTCAAGCAGACCAATACCGTCCTCCTGCATTATTTATACAGATGCAGTCATGCAACATGCTGCAAGGATCCAAATAAACCGTGCTACGGAGTGCATTACCAAACAAAAGAGGCAGAGGAAATTTTGTGGAAGGCAAATTGATACAGTACTGTTGAAAGAAACAGGCAATGCCGATCTTCCATGTCCTTTGTGCAGAAAGGACTCGCCACACGACGAGTCCCATACAATTTAAGAGCGACTGACAGCCTTGTCTAAGTGATTTAACTCGCTGGTTGGTGAAGCATCCGCCGCTGGGCCTATTCATGTCCTCAACTGTTTAATACTGGCTGGATGCATAATTGTTTTGAACAATTCTTATTTTTCCAACCCCGGTGGATCGATCTGTAGTTCGTACCACTTCTAGAAGGTGTGTGTGTAGTAGTAGTAATCATGAAAAGTAGATAAAACATGGTAAATATGGTTTGGTCATTGGTGCATGCAGTCTTTCAAACCTGAAGCACATACGTACATGCTATGCACATGATCCAGAATCCAGTGTCCAGACCAGTTTTGGTCGAACTCAGTCACAGTCTGTGTGTGAATTTCGAGCCTGAATATGTGTCCAAAGGGCACCAAGCGAGCCTTTCAGACACGCAAAACCGTTCAGAGCCTCTCGCGAGCAAGTTACTCCCTCCGTCCCAAAATAAATGACTCAACTTTGTACTAACTTTGTACTAAAGCTAGTACAAAGTCCGAGTCACTTATTTTGGGACGGAGGGAGTAGAACGGTCTGAACCATAAACCCCCTACACCATCACCATCCTTTTCTCGACAGTGCCTTTCAGTTATATAGACAGTATCAGCACGCGCGTCGTGCTGCGTTGAACACAGTGGGAACCATCCAAATCCCCGAATAGAAAGATGCCTAACGGCTTAACGCCAACATTGTTTCAGGAAAGCAACAGTCTGCAGCTTTTTGGGCTCCAGAAATTCCTCAAACTTCTGAAATCCTGATATTACCGTTTACCCATATCCAGATCCTGCTAGAAACACTCCTACACTTCAGAAATCCTGATTCATGTCCCCTCAAAGGGTCAGAGAGCTAGTGTTTGACTTGCCCTTGTTTTGCTTAGCATATTTCAAGGAAAACTGCCTCACTTTGCCAGCTCCGGTAACCTCCAAATTTAGGCGAGCACAAGGGCGGACATTGTTTCTTTTTGTTTGGCGCCGCAAGGAGATGGTGCTCATGGTCAGTACACACTTGGCTAGAATAAGACATGCTTGCGGTTAGGACAAAGTCCTAATCATGCTATAAGCCCCACATAGAGCCTAGCTAGGGATAGATTTTGGGAAGCTCTTGAGCTGCTAATCCGTAGCCATTATACAAAGATGGGTCAAGTAGTGCAAAATTCGCTCTATAGATTCCGTTCTCTTTCAACACCTTCACGTGCCTAGCTAGTTTGAAACTTCTTTTTTTCCAGAGATCATTCCTTTTGCCCAAACTTCTCTGCCAGCACAACGGCTTCTTCAGAATTAGCCGGAGTTAATATCTTGACTAGCAGCAGGAGCTAGAGTCCTAACACATGTTAAGTTGGCGCATATTGTTCACACTGCTTATGTCTCTGTATTTAATCGCATTTCATCATTGTAATATTGACTTTGCTGTTGTCCTAGAATAAGAATCGTACATGGAAAATGTGTACAAAAAAACTCACACATTCCTTTGCTGACAAACGCACGATTTAGGTATTTCAAATTGCAAATATTCCGGTAAAAAAGTTATACTTGGATCTACGTGCAAATGGAGTATGATAAATCGCACTCCTCACACCACAATCTTATTTTCTTTCCGCTCCACGGATGCAACACAAGTCATTCTCGTACGGCACCACTTACGTATCCCACTTTCGTCAATGGCTCCCACGTTCCCTTGGTGACGAAGGCACAATTTAGGTAAGCTGTATTGCAAAGATTCCTAGCATATGTTAAGTTGGCGCATATTGTTCACACTGTTTATGTCTCTGCATTTAATCCCATTTCGTCATTGTAATATTGGCCTTATCGTCCTAGAATAAGAATCGTACATGGAAAATGTGTACAAAAAACCCTCCCACATCCCCTTGCTGACGAACGCACAATTTAGGTAAGCCGGATTTCAAAGATTCCCGCAACCGAAGTAAGTTATTCTTCGATCTACTGGTGCACATGGAGTATGATAAATCTGGCACTCCTCACAATACAATACAATCTTCTTTCCATTCCATGGATGAAACGCAATACATTCTCGTGCGGGCTCCACTTCCGTAGCTCACTTTCGTCAATAGCTCTCCTTGATTAGGGAGGCTCTGGCCGGCTTAATCCATGGAGCTTATTTCAAGGAACTGCCTCACTCTGGTAGGCTCCGAATTTGGGCGAGCACAAGGGAGGGCATGTGCTTTTTGTTTGGCGCCGCAAGGAGATGGTGCTCATAGTCAGTACACACTTGGCTAGAATAAGACAGGCTTGCGGTTAGGACAAAGTCCTAATCATGCTATAAGCCCCACATAAAGCCTAGTAGTGATCGATTTGGGGAAGCACTTGAGCTGCTTATCCGTAGCCATTATACAAAGATGTGCCAAGCGATGCAAAATTCGCTCCATAGATTCCGTTCTCTTTCACCACTTTCACGTGCCTATGGAGCATGGAACACTAGACAGGGTACCCTAGCTAGCTAGTCGAAGCTTCTTTTTAAGGTTCGCTCAAATTTCCCTTCCAGCGCAACACTTTCATAAAGTCATTTAGTGAGGGCCACATTGTTTAGATGGGGCATGTTGTTCAAACTAGTTAGAGCATCTATAGCCGGACTCCTCAAATTGGCCGGTACCACTGATCGAACAGGAGAGAGGGAAAAAGTTGACTCAAGCGAACCATGTCCGTGGGGGACATGGCTGTGAAAATGAAAATTTGAGGTGGTCAGTCACTGTCCGCGAACGCGTCCGGACGTTTGAGGGGTCAAATTAGATGTACACTGCTGTAGATGCTCTTATGCTCCGCTATTTAATTACATTTTGTCATAGTATTCTTGACTTTGTTGAGCTAGAATAAGAACCGTACATGGAAAATGTGTAGAACAAAAAACGCGCACATTCTTTGCTGACGAGCGCGGAATTTAGGTAAGCCGGATTTCAAAGATTCTCGCAACTGAAGTTAGTTATGCTTCGATCTTGTGGCACATGGAGTATGGCAAATGTGGCACTCCCAATAATACCAGTATGGTATAATCTTGGTTTCTTTCCATGGACCCAAAACGCAAAGTGCATGCATTCTCTTACTATGGCTCCACCTCCGTAGCCCCGTTTTTTCAATGGCTCCCCTCCCGAATTAGGCTCTCGCCGGCTCAATCCATGGAGCCATTCGCTCCGCGCATCACGGGCGATCGATCGATCGACAAAAGACAACGTACTACGCTTCTGCAACGTGTGGAAGAAGCGAGATTTTCTGCAGCTGGTTTCCGGTTGTTGCGTAGTGCACAGGCCTCCCGCGGCAGCATGTTCGTTTCCCGTCCCGCTCCGCCCCGTCGCGGTCGCCGCCGATGCTTCCAGAAACGGTGATCGGAAGAGAAAGAAGCAGAGGTAGCCATGTGTCATGTGTGCTCCTGCGTCGTCAGCAGAGCTAGTTTTATACGTAGTACGTACGTACGTGTGGAGCCTGCGGGCGGCGTCGACGTAGGGCGGATGAACCGACGGTTACGCTCACGTCAGTGTTACTAGTAGTAGCTCGGAGCAGGAGTAGATGACAGAGCAGTCTGGCGAACGCCGGCACGCGGCTGATCGATGGTGTACGTAGGGGTAAACGTGAGGGGAAGTTGTGGACGGTCGGATGAAGGTCATGCTCTCCACCAGGGCAAATTTAACAATTTTAACATGCGGACGAAATCAATCACAGAATGAACTGCCCACAAAAGTATTTCACACGGCTGAACTTTTTGTGTGGCGCCCGACACGTCGACGCCACACCCTACGGTGCAGCGCCTAGCTCGGGGGCGTTGCATCTCTGTCCACCGTGGAAGCTCCTGGGCCCGCACCCATCAGTGCAGCGTCTCCGAGCTAGGCGCCACACATGTAATGTGCAACGCCTAACCCTTAGCCGATGCACGGTGACTTAGATGCAGCCGCCGCGGCCCTCTCCTCCCCCACCCACCCCATTGCACCAGTTACAGAAGAAGCCGCGGCGGCGGCCCTCTCCTCTACCCCTCTCAATCCCCTCTCCCAAATCCTTCAGATCTGACGATTTGGTCCGTGGATTTCTTCACCAATCCATCCTAGAAGGTAATCTCCTCCGATCTCCTTCTTTCTATCCATAGAATGTATGCTATTATGAAGATATGGGAAACCTTTCTTTGAATCTTGCATGTATTGAATCTTGCATGTATTAGATTTGGGGAATCCTTGTTAGATTAGAATGTTGCATGTATTATATACCTAATTTTGCAACCCTAGTTTAGTTGATTTTATTGAAAAGATATGGTTTGGATACATAGGTTGACATGTTATTTCTATGAAAAAGATATTTGTATTGAATCTTGCATGAGGTAAGCCTAGTCTTGTTTATTTGTATTGAAATTATATTTGTATTGACAAGAATGCTTTGGATACATATGCTTTGAATTTTGCATATAGTAGGCGTGCTTTAGTTTATTTTTATTCAAAAGATAATCGTGTTGACAAAAAAGCTTTGTTTGAAATTGTTAGGATGGTTTGGCTTCTCGATGATCACTGGGATCATCAACACCGGTCGTATGCTATGTCTGTGGAGCAGCGGGTAATAATGAAATTGGCCGGTATTATGAATTTCGTGTTTATTTCAAACACAAATGCCCCATATGTAATTTTTTGATTTGCTTGTTTGTAGGAGCTTCAACCTCTGAAGATTCGGTCTCACGGGGTCAACCTTGGGGGGATGCGCTATGATGAGCGATACACACCGTATGTAAGGGAGATAGGACTCCTCCCTTTCATTCAGTTGGTCAGCCGGTCGACGCCACCCCTCAATGCTGCAGCAATCACCGCGCTTGTTGATCGTTGGAGGCCGGAGGCACACAGTTTCCATCTTCAGACCGGGGAGATGACCGTGACGCTCCAGGATATTGCTATGATCGCCGGTCTTCCTATCGAGGGGAATCCTCTATGTATGAGCACTGATTCTGATGGGTGGCGCGAGCAGATGCATGCCCTTATCGGTATGGTTCCTCTGGAGCCTCCAGAACCAGCAGCAGAAGACAAGAAGAAGGAAAGAGTCGCAGCCGGTGCTCCTTTCAGCTGGATTGCATGGAACTTTGGTACTTGACCCCGAGGAAGCTAATGAGGATGAGGTCAAGACATATGCTCGTGTCTACATGTGGTACGTTATATTCAGGACTATGTTTACTGATGGCACATGCAAGAATGCTCCATGGATGTGGCTGAAGGCGTTGACCGTCTTCGATAGCAAATGGAGTTGGGGTTTGGCGACACTGGCTTACTTGTATAGACAGGTACAAAGTTGTTTCTTTTTCACTTCATTGCTACATTTTCAATGTGATCTTCCTGTTAATTCAATCATGTTCTCTTTTATGTGCAGTTGGATGACGCCTGTTGTAGGAAATCTGGAGGTATTGGTGGTTGTATGCTCGCACTATCTATATGGAGCTGGGAGCGATTGCCGGTTGGACAACTGAAGACCGTGAAGTTCGAGGATTGGGACGACAAAGACGACCCACTACGACTCCCCACTTGGGCTTACAAGTGGGATGTGATAAATGAGACAACGGATGATCCCTCGGTCATGTACAAGTTGTACACGAGCGAGCTGGACACGATCACGGCTGAGCAGGTGACTCGACATTGCATCAGTGATTCTCATGCTTCTATCGTAACTCGAAATCAATTTTGCATTCTATGATATTTTGCAGCTGGAATGGGAGCTGTATGGAAGAGGGGATAGTTTTGGTAACCCTATAGAGTTCAGGCTGAATCCGATGTGCACTAGGGATAGGGATCTTTGGCATATGCGGTGCCCACTCATATGCAACTGAGCGGTTGAGCTTCACCTGCCACATCGGGTGTACCGCCAGTTTGGTTTGTTCCAGCCACACCCGCCAGAGTGGGAGGACACGGACAAGTTGCTACACGTGTAAGATATAATTAACCTTGAGCACTTAGCAGCTTCTCGGCGGTTTCGATGTTGCTAATATTCTGTTTCCAACTTGCAGGTTGGATAGGAGAAGGCAGCGGAAGGTCAAGGATTGGGCCAAGCATCACAGTAAGTATGTCGTACAGTTCGCACTTAGTGTGGAGCAAGCTAAGGCTGGAAAACGAAGCCAGCTTCGTGAGCACTGCCCGATCGCGTTCAACAACTATCTCACATGATTTCTTGCAAGTAACTGTGTGGATGTATGCAAGCCGGCGTATGCTGAGGAGATTTTGGAAGATCCCACCGTTTTCGATCGGCTAACCCAGCGCCAGTACAACAAATTAGTCAGGGAAGGCACCTCAGTCCCTACAGCTCCAATGATGAACTTTGTGGTATTTCCCCTTTTTTCTTTTCCATTCGCACTATTCACATCTTCGCTTGCCTAACACGTTAATGCCGATTCTGTTCATAGCGTGCCCAGATCAAGAAAGCAGCTGATGAGGCCGAGACTATTCTGGAGACAACCCCGGTTCGGAAAAGC
This sequence comes from Triticum aestivum, assembly GCF_018294505.1. Taxonomy (NCBI): domain Eukaryota; kingdom Viridiplantae; phylum Streptophyta; class Magnoliopsida; order Poales; family Poaceae; genus Triticum; species Triticum aestivum. The sequence continues at coordinate 168,251,393 of NC_057814.1, read as the reverse complement.
GATGGGCAAGGTGCACTTCGAGCATTCATTAAGGTTCACATCTCTTTCAAACTACAACTTAACATGTGTTGCTACGTTCGATAGCTCATTCACTTGTACATGTTGCAGCACCAGGGCCAAAAGTTAAGGCGGCTATCAAACCTTTTCGGTTGTCGTGACCCTGAGTATGTATCACCTGAACGGTCTAGGTCGGCGACACCATCAGATCCCACTTCTGGCCATGGTGATCCTTTGGATGATGAGGATGTGGGTGTGGTCACCCAAGAGGTATGGCATGAACATATATTCAATTATTGATGCATTGCTAACTTTATCCTCACACGCGGTCTTTTTCATATCTTTTGTTGTTGTAATAGGTTGCTGATGATATGACTTTGGGACCTATCAAGTTCGGTCAGCATACGAGTTAAAGCCTAGGAAGGGAATCAATAAATACACACCTGAAGACTTCACCCAAATAGGCAAAAGGACGGCCGGCACCTCGCGGATGGCGACTTTGGATGACGTGGAGGAACCGGAGCCGGAACCAGAGCGTGTTGCTCTTCCTAGGAAGGCGAAGAAGATAGCCAGCAGGAGGGGGGAGGAGCCCAAAAGTGCACAAGGAACTAGTCGTTGTCCTCTATTTGTTATGTAACTCGCCTGACAAGAGCGTGAAGATCATTAATGTTTATTCTGTGATGCATGCCTGAAAATGTGCCTGACATGACCCAGTTTGAGGGACAAAAAAACACTAAGTGTTGTTGTGGCGCCTAGCCTGGAGGCGCCACATTGTATAGTGCAACGCCCCCGAGATAGGCGCTGCACTGTACGGTGTGGCGCCTCCAAGCTAGGCGCCACACTAACACTTAGCGAATTTTTGGCCCCAAAATGGATGCAAACTTTCTGTTGCCCTCTGGATAGCTCTACACAGGCATGCAATGCCTCGGAGATAGGCGCCACACCATGGAGTGCAACGCCTAGCTCTGAGGCGTTGCACGGCTGTATAGAGCTATCCAGAGAGCAACAGAAAGTTTGCAAGTTACAGGCTGGTGTGGCGCCTAGCCTGGAGGCGCCACATTGTATAATGCAACACCACCAAGCTAGGCGCTGCACTGTATCGTGTGGCGCCTCCAAGCTAGGCGTCAGACTAAGCAGTGCAACGCCTAGCTCGGAGGCGTTGCACGCCTAGGAAGAGCTATCCAGAGAGCAACAAAAAGTTTGCAAGTTACAGGCTGGTGTGTCTAGGCGCCGCACTGTAAAGTGCAGCGCCCCCGATCTAGGCGTTGCACTTGTATTTAGCGAATTTTTTTGGCAAACATAGGATTGTGTGGATAACATATGCACACATAGTATGATGACGTGCGGATTGATACATAGCAAGCAAGACATTATAACTGTGCAAGTTTCGAGCCATCTCAGGCCATTAGCGTTCGCAGCCATCGGATCATCATCTTGGACGTTTCTGGCCATCCGATTTCATCTCAATCCCGGGTCGCGTTGCATCGGTTCATTCGGTGCGAGCGAGCAGATTCCGTGATGGGCCGCTGCTCTGGCGACAATTTCGGAACCATGCTGTGAAATTGGGCCTGATGGGCTCTACCCAGCCCGAAAAAACATATAGGCAGAGTGCTTCGTCTCCTGAAAAAGCAGAGCGCTTCGCGTGGGTAGGCGATGGTTCAGGCAGGACGACCTCATTCGCCCCTTCCGTTTCTTCAACCTCTCCATGCCCTTGATCTAGCGACTTGGATTGTGTCTGCCGCGACCACCGTTCCCTGGCTCACCGCTCACAGTCCTCCTGACATCGTCGACCACCGCATCAGATCGCTGCAGCACCACGCAATCCTATCTTGACCCAGTAGACGAATCTCCTCGTCCTCTCCCTCGGCCTCGTTCCCATGGGTAGAGCCGCCGCCTCCTCCTTCCTCCCCAACTACTCATGTCGCTTCCGCGCATCCTCTTCTCTCCTCCTTGCCCTGTGGTTCACTTGACTGCACGCCGGCGAGACCCCTACACTCCTTCTATCGTGGTGGTGCGAAACAACGGTGACAATTGCTCGATGGTGCCAAGGAGGGGGATTAGATGATTTGCCGGTTAAGATCTAATTTCTCACCAAGGAGCTAATCCAGAATCAAACCTCACCCCATGATCTCCTCGGGGAAAAATGCGCAGGAAATTGTGGTACGGCTACTGTCCTCGATGGATTTTATCTGGCGTCATCTCAAGACGACCGTCGTGCAGGTATTGCCTTTAGTTTTCCAGATTTTATATAGGCCAGCGAGGTAAAATTTTACCATGGAGATGACTAACATGGCTTCTCTGTCTTATGCTCTATTTGTTAGTGAAAAATCTTGCACTTTGTCCGACAGAATTCAGAGGGACTAGAATGGGGAAGGACCTCGGCTGTATCAGCTAACAGTAACACAACAACAGTACCTAATGATGTATGGTTCCAGCCTTCAAGCCCATGATGGAACTGGTTACTTGAATCTGAATGGTCAACCTCATGCCAACTATCTTTTAATCTTACTATGCTTTTGCATTATATTCTTCAGTGAGAAGTTGTTATATGTTACAAAACTAGATTCGAACTCACTTTAGAACTGACCTAAATGCATTCTTAGTCCAGTAGTTAATTTGGACATGCCACTTTCTGGCTTGCTCATAAATATCTTCGCTATTTTGACCCTCGAGCCATCCATTAGTCCTATGTTGTTGTACCGATGCGCCTGCTTTTTATTCTATTAGTTATTTCAAAAAAGTCTGTACATATGTGCTTCATCCGCTTACTGCATAAGACTTCTTCCTATATTTTTCTGAACCATTTAAGTTACACGAAAATATATCTATATTGCCGTCTATGCCAGATTTGAATTTCATGGCTCCAATGATCCAAGCCCTTATTGGTTGATTCATCACCGTTTGATATTATTTATGGAGTGAGAAATTTTGATTCAATTAAGCGGATTTGATTAATACATATATGTTTAATCAGTTTTCTGTGATTTTTTAATACTTGCATCACATGTCAAGAGCGGGAAAAGGTACAACGACAGACCATGGTCCTTAGGCATCTATATAGAAATGCCTTCCGAAGCAGAGAACAAAAGCGTACGCAACTTCTATTTAATATGCAGCTTTTCTATTCACTATGATGATTATGAGCATTTCATGTACAAGGTAAAATACTCGTGTGCTTACCAACAGCGTGAAGATCATTTTTCCTGCCCCTATGTGATGATTGGTTCGTCCTTTTCCTGCCTGTGTCAGATGCATCGGTGGATTCTTGTTTCCGTTGATCTGCTGCCTCGATTGTTACCGAGCTAAGGGAGGAAATCCTTGGAATTCTCTGCTACCTATACCCATAGGGGTTTCATTCAGATTGTACAGTTGAAGAAGGTAGAGATACTATCAATTTCAGACCACCCCTTTTTAACCTCAGTTTGATGAGTCTGTCTTCTTGAAATGATTTTGTCTATTGACATGTTACTCAGTATGTTCGTTGAATATCAATTTATGATGTTTCCAAAAGCAAGTTTGGTTCCTGCTCCTGTGTAGTTTGATGAGTTCGTTATTCTTGCAGAAAAAACTAAAGCATGCTTTGGACCTCAATAGCAAAGGATTTTGTTTTACTATGCTCGTGCTAAAAACGTGTCCTTGTCATTTTAGTTCTATGCAGTAGAGGACTTGTTTTTTCTGAGAAGGAGGTATCATGTATGCAAAGCCAAGATATGAATATGAAGATTTTACTTGCATCCTCACCGCAAGTATTGCATTTTCAGTTCCTCTGTCCGTATAGATTGGTGCAAGGCTGAAAATACTAGCTGCCCATCAATGCTATCTCGTATGCATTCTTGAAGTTCCTTTCAAATTTTTGTGTAAGGTTACTGCCATTCATTTGCTGAGTGAAAGTTAGTTCTTCCTCCATCCCAACTTAGTAAAATTAAAATATTGGAATGCATGTCACTTCAATGGGAAAAGGAAACCGTGGAACAACTTATTTTAGATGTTTTGTAATTTTGATAGTTTATCTAAAAAAAATCGCATCTCTATCAAAATAGACGGACGCAACAACGTGCGCCAGCAATGATCTAGTGCATGGTAGTTCACAACCAAATCAAGGAGGAAATAGATAGTACTTCACGACACATAGTAGTTCACAACCAAATCGAGGAGGAGTCCAAAATACATAGTAGTTCATGACACATAGTAGTTCACAACCAAATCGAAGAGCATAGTTTAGAGGATAACACGGTCATCGTCCACAAGCAAGTTGAAGATGACATAGCTCTATTGCGTAGAGCAAGGCTCCTTTCCCTTCTTCTTCTTCCTCCTCCCTTTTCCTTATGCGGCGAGTCTCCTTAACCACCCTCTCCATGAATATCTTGTTCTCCCTCTCTTTTTTTCAGCTTCAAATGCCCAAAGTTTCATGGTTCTTTCTTGAAAATCCTTGAGACGCTTCTTCTGTGCCTCCTCACATTTCCTCTTCAATGCATGCTCCCTAGCGCGGCACTCATAATCTGCTCTCTCTCTTTCCTTCCTCTTCTCTTCAAGCTCCTCTTCCTTCTTCTTTAGTGCGGCTGCATCCTCCTCTCTCAGCTTCTTCGCAGCCTTCTCCCACCATCCCGCCATCTCATCTTCGCCATCCTCCTTCATTGTTGGTTTGTTGGGTTGAGAAGCCACCATGGCCCCATCCGTCCATGTCGCCTTTAAGACGCTTTGTCTTACGTCTACCCCGTTTAACAACCTTCAACTCCGGATCCGGCCATAGTTGAACTCCATGGTACTCCAGCCATTGTGATTGGTCAAAGTATGGGTGAAAGCGGGGAGCCCATGTTTTCTTGACCGTCATGATTGAGAACTCCGACTCCCTCATGATGAGTGGGTGATTGACGTCCACATTTCTAACACGATCGGCGGTATACAAGTGTTAGCATGGGAGATGAAGCAACAATGGCCTCCCGCAAGAGCAATTACAACGTGTTAACGACACCTTGAAAGCCCGACCTCCATGTTGGCGGCCATCGTTTGTGGTTCCTCCTGGCTCTTTCACTTCGTACTTCCACTCTTCGTTGTCATATAGTGTAGCTTCTTGTGAGTCCGCCTTCCGTGATTGAAATTCCAACCATTCATCAACCTTGGGTGGGAACTTGTACTTGTACTTGCGATTGTTCTCACCCACTATCTGTGCATCCATTTCCATCGAGTTTTAGAAAGTACGCATTCATCTTGTCAAATGTGTATTGAACTATTGCCGTCACAGGTAATCCACGTGCACCTTTGAGCACCCTATTGAAGCATTTTGCCATACTGCTTGTCATTTGACCGTATCTCCGACCATCTTCATCAAAAGCACGTGCCCACTTGTTCCGGTATTCAATGTTCCTATTAAGAAAGTCAAGGATCGATACGGTCGACTAGAGGGGGGGGTGAATAGGAGACTACAAATTTTACTCTTTCTTGTCAATTTTAAGGCTTAGCGGATAAAAAGGGTTCACTAGATATGCAACTAGGTGAACACAACCTATATGACAAGCAAGTTCTAAGCTAAGTATGCTAGGCAACAAACTAATTAGCAAGCCAACAAGCATACAAGGCTAAGTAAAGTGCGGGAAAGGATTAACCACAAGTGAGACGAGGACGCGGATTTTATCCCGAAGTTCACTCTTCCTTGGGGAAGAGCTACTCTCCGTTTGGAGCGGTGCCGGAGCCAAAGCTTGCGGAACGCCACCGAAGGCTCACTGTAATCTCCTTCGAGTCACCCCCAACGGATGAGCCTCGAATCACTTGGGGTTGGTCTTGAAGGCGACCACCACACCTTTACAAACTTCTCCGGAGCACACCACAAGCAAGGAAGCTTCCGGAGGAACCTCTAACCGCCTAGGAGCCCAAGCTCCAAGAGTAACAAGTCATGGTGGATGAATGTTGCGGGGAATGCGATTTGGTTTGGTCAAAGTGTAGATCGGGTCTTGCTCTCCCAATCCCCAAATTTTCAACAAGATTGGGTGGAGGGATTGAGAGTAGTGAGCAAAATGGGGTGTAGCAATGGAGGAGCTCAACAAGACATTAGGGTTAGGGGATGGAGGAGGAAGAAGGGGGCTTTTATAGTGTTCTTGGCCGGGAGGGGATTTCTGCCCGTTGGACCCCGTGCGCACGGGCCAAGTCAGCCCCGTGCGCACGGGGTGTCCAGAAATATTCTGACTACCCCATGCGCACGGGGGTCAGAGACCCCGTGCACACGGGGTGTCCAGAAGATTTCTGATGAAAACATCACAGGACACCACGGCAAAGCACACAACAAGTGGAATATCTAAGGAGGTGTAGGAGGGCTGGTGTATCTGTCTTGGAGGCATTCCCACACGACACTAATTCCACGAAGACCCCTCTTGATAGTGCGGTTTTACCTATGACTCAAATCGAACCAAAACGAAAAACCTTCGAGTCACCGGTAACCACGCCTTTGATCTTTTTGGACTGGGGGGTCGCACACCTCCATCAATGGACACCTTGGAACCAATGTCCTGAGATAAACTTTAGCAACCAACATTAGTTCCACTAACCACATTGTCATCACACCAAAATATAATCTAAGTGATACTTGCACTTTCAATCTCCCCCTTTTTGGTGCATTGATGACAACATGGTTAGGACATGGCATGTAGGATACAACTTAAGTAAACAGCCATGCGACAATAGTTGATCAAAGGAGCTCCCCCTATATATGTGCAAGAAAAAAAATGCTTGATTATGCATCAAGCACACACATATGAGGCTCCCCCTAGATCCACATTGTCAAGGCATGTGATCAACATAATAAAACCCAACACGGTGCCTAGATCACATGCAAGTGTGGTGAGCAGAAAACGTGAGACTAACATATAGAAGCTTGATCATACTCCACAAGATATATCAACATAAGCATAGATAAATTCCATAAAGTAGATAGTCTCTCACATAGACTAGGTAGCTCACGACCACACCGCGAAAGCAAGTAAATAAGAGTATCTCAAGCCAAATAAACACAACCAAAACAAACGAGAAACGAGGCCTTGAGATCTCACCCAACTGAAACCAACTGCAAACGCCCCTAATAGAACACTTCTCCCCCTTTGTCATCAAGACAACAAAAAGGGAAAAGGCGATGCTAACGAGACTCTAGACAAGAGGAGGTGCGCTCGAAGCATCATCATCATCATCAAAGTGCCATCCCCCCAAGGGAAAAGAACGAGCTGTGGCCACACTGTCGATGTCCTCGGACCCTGGACCAACCTCCTCACCAGCTGCAGCACGCTCAGCCTTCTCCTGACGCCTCACCAGCTTGCCCTTGTTGATCTCCTTGACCTGACGGCGCTGAATGGACTGACACATTTTGAACATGTTGCTCACGGTCTTCAGAAGAGACTTCTTCTCCTCTCTGGTGAAACTGGCATCAGTAGCAACTTGCTTCCCTTTGCTACGCGGAATCCGCACATAGGATGAACATCCCTCAGTGTAGGTAGCATGATCCTCAGGCCTGGGGTTGCGCCCCTTCTTGGGAGGCACATATGGTGGAGGAGGAGCCGGAAGCCAGTTGGAATCACGCTTCGGAAAGGAGGTGCGGTACTTGGCAATGTACCTGGCGGGACAGACGGACTCAATCAAAGCTTGGATGAACGGAGCATAGATGCATGACTTGTTCTCCTGAACACACTGCCTGATCTCAAAGAACACGAAGTCCAGAACATCCACTTTCTTCTTGTTATGAAGGTAGACAAAGATATCCAACATGGAGCTCCTCAGATTGTGAGAGTCCCCGGTCTTAGGATTAAGCGTGTACTTAAGAATGTGACGCATAGTATCATAGGTTGGCTTCAAATGTTTGATAGAACCGGTGGTGAAGGCCTTGTCTGGCTTGTAAGCAAAAGCAATCTCATCCTTGTCTCTACCTGTCTCACGAACACGGCCATACTCAGGATGCTCCTCAGCAAAGAACCGATACGGAATGATGTCAGAGAACTTGGCCATGGAGGCCTCACACTCATATGTGCCAGACATCCAAGTCATAGTGCGAGCCTCATCACTGTGGAAGTATACGGTGGCAAAGAACTGCATCACAAGATCTTCACTGAACGAATGGTGGAAGGCGACGAACGGGATCAAGCCAAGCCTCCCAAGAGCACTATACACACCGGGATAGGTATGATCATTGTCCCGAAGAGCCTCCACATTGATTTGCTTGTGGGGGGCAAACTTGTTTTTCTTGGTCATGATCAGCTCAGAGAACACCCGGTGTTGAAAATCATTCTTGAATCTTGGTTCAACCCCTGCATCAGTGTTTGGCACATAGGGGAAATCCTGCCTGCAAGCCCAAAGCTCTGGCTTGGTCCACTTAGAGAGAGGTAGATTCTTGACATTCCGACCTCCTGGGAGCACATGTTCCTCTCCTTCCTCCTCATCAACATCATCAGCAGAATCATCCTCATCTTCTATCTCTGCATCTGCGGGGTTCTCATAGTGAGCATCTTCCTGCGAATCATACTCCTCTTCTGAATCCTCGGAGGCTTCAATCACTGGCTGCTTGGAGGCGGTACGGCGAACACGGCCCATCTCAGAGCCCTGACCACTTCCTTCGGACGGCTGACGAGGAGCCAAAGAGAATTCCCTGGAACCTGCCTTGGTGCGCTTGCGACGGAGCTCGGACCTCTTGTCAGCAGAGTCTGAAACACAACAGCAACAAAGCACAACAAACACGAGAGACACAAATAAGTACAAGTGCTCGAGAAGCTGGCGAGGAATGGAAGACAGAGAAGGAGGACCGGCACCACTGTGTACCCCGTGCACACGGGGGTCTGACCATCGTGGACACGGGGGCCCGTGCGCACGGTACAAGGCCCGTGGACACGGGGGCCCCGTGCGCACGGTACAAGGCCCGTGGACACGGGGTTCGCCCAGCGGCAACCACTTCCAGATCGAAATCCGGGAGTGAGTGCGGCAGGGAGAACTGCCACAGTAATGCCCATCCGCCCCTAGTCTACCACACGGGAATGACTGGCCTAGACTAGTAGAGGAGGAAACCCTAGACTAAAACGGATCCAAAGGAGGAAAAAGAAGAACAAGGGGAGGGAGATACCAGAGGAGGACCCCATCCCGGAAGATCTCCACGGAGCAGCGAAGTCCCACGGCGCACAGAGGAGCACGGGCGACAAGGAGGCGACGGCGGCGGCCTGGAGGCGATCTGGGGCGTGGAGGGGGCGACTGGGTGGGAAAGAACCCAAACCCCCCACGTCCCACCTCTTCAGGGCCAGAAACCGCAGACCCCGTGTGCACGGGCTAAAGGCCCCGTGCGCACGGGGGCCCGTGCGCACGGTACAAGGGCCGTGGGCACGGGGTCCCCGTGCGCACGGTACAAGGGCCGTGGGCACGGGGTATCCAGAGGATTTTGACAGGAGGAAGCTTGTTGGGTTATGGCTGAATGCAAATTCTTACCAAGACCCCAAAGAGCATTCCCGCCTCACTTCTGAACACGTCGCAGAGGAAATCCAACACTACTAGAAAGGAGTATGTGTAGCACTTGCACTGGAAGAGACTCGAGAAAACACACACTCACGGAAACACGAACACAAGGACAAGAAGAACCACACAAACAAAAGACAAAAACGATCCAACCTCCAATGGAGGGCGGTGGCCGAAGCCACCATGTTTGAGTTTGTTTGGTATGGCACCGCGAAGATATGAACCTTGGGTCCAAGACCAATACTCATCTTTGAAGCACAAATGCCATCTTCAAATGGCTAATGTGAAAGATTTTGATCAATTTATGCACTAGTAGGATAAGATAGCTCATTAGTTGAGCTAGCTCCCCCTACTTAGGTGCCTACATCTAAAACAAGATACTAGTAGAGTATGTGTGTGTATGCAAGAACCTCAATCCAAGTTACTTATATCCACGATATTCAGCTCACGCCTTAACTCGCGGAATCTTGCTTCATCAAGTGGCTTGGTAAAAATGTCGGCAAGTTGCTTCTCGGTGTTGACATGGAATAAATCAATGTCTCCCTTGGCCACATGATCTCGAATGAAGTGATGACGAATCTCGATATGTTTGGTTCGGCTATGTTGCACTGGATTGTCGGCGATCTTGATTGCACTTTCATTGTCACAAAATAGAGGCACTTTGTCACATTTGACACCATAATCCATCAAAGTTTGCCTCATCCATAATAATTGTGCACAACAACTTCCTGCAGCAATGTACTCGGCCTCGGCGGTTGAAAGGGACACACAATTCTGCTTCTTTGAAGACCAACTTACCAATGACCTCCCTAGGAATTGACAAGACCCGGAAGTGGACTTGCGGTCTACCTTGTCTCCGGCCCAATCCGAATCCGAATATCCTAATAGCTTGAAAGTTGCTCCTTTGGGGTACCAAAGGCCCAAGTTTGGGGTATGAACCAAATATCAAAGGATTCTTTTCACTGCCGAAAAATGGCTCTCCTTGGGAGCGGATTGAAATCTTGCACACATACACACACTCAACATAATATACGGCCTAGATGCACAAAGGTAAAGCAAAGAACCGATCATAGAGCGATATACCTTTTGATCCACATCTTTACCATTGGGATCAAGATTAAGTTGGCCATTTGTGGGCATGGGCGTCTTCATGGGCTTGACATCTTGCATTTTGAACCTCTTGAGCATGTCTTGAATATAAAGTGCTTGGTTGATGAAGGTTCCTCCTCTCAATTGCTTCACTTGAAATCCGAGGAAAAACTTCAACTCTCCCATCATGCTCATGGCAAATTCCTTGGTCATAAGATTCTCAAACTCAACGTTAATAGCATGGTTAGTGGAACCAAAAATAATATCATCAACATATATTTGGCACACAAACAATTCTCCTTTTACCCTCTTCGTGAAGAGAGTGGAATCTATTAACCCGATCTGGAACCCCTTCTCGCTTAAGAACGCCGTAAGGTGATCATACCAAGCACGAGGTGCTTGTTTAAGTCCATAGAGCGCCTTATGGAGTTCATAAACGTGAGAGGGGTGATCGGGGTCTTCGAAACCGGGAGGTTGTTTGACATACACCAACTCCTTAAGAGGACCATTAAGAAATGCACTCTTCACATCCATTTGATACAATTTGAAATCATGATGTGAAGCATATGCAAGCAAGATACGAATGGACTCAAGACGGGCAACGGGGGCAAAGGTTTCACCGAAGTCCAAACCTTCAACTTGGGTGAACCCTTGTGCCACTAACCTTGCCTTGTTTCTAGTGACTTGTCCATGCTCATCTTGTTTGTTCTTAAAGATCCACTTTGTTCCAATGACATTATGATGTTCTTTGGGTCTCTTCACAAGAGTCCATACTTTGTTGCGGGTGAAGTTGTTGAGTTCTTCATGCATGGCATTTACCCAATCCGGGTCGTCAAGTGCATCTTCAACCTTAAGGGGCTCAACACAAGAGACAAACGAGTGATGTTCACAAAAGTTTGCCAAATGTCTACGAGTAGTTACCCCTTTGTTGATGCTTCCATAAATGTTGTCGGTGAGATGTTGAAGATGCTTTAACTTGGCGGCCGCTTTTTGCACTTTGAGGGTAAGCTCTTCTTCACTTGGTTTTGAACTTGTGGAAGAAGCTTGACCTTGAGAATGCTTTAGCCTTGGAGACACCCTTCTCTTCACAACCTCTAGTTCTTGATCACTTGGATGTGATGATGTGGAAGACACTTGAGGTTGGGATTGATCTTGATCTTGATCTTGATCAAGAGCTTGACCTTGGGCCTCACGGATTGGTTCTTCGTCATTTGGTTGGGCTTGCCCTTGATCTTGCTCGGGAACATGAGGGACTTGATCTTGTTCTTGGATAGGTTCATGATTTTCCATAGCATCTTGACCTTGTGGTGGCGGTGATGACTTCCCTTGTGGAGAATCCACAAGAGGGGCTCTTACTCCTTCTTCTTCTACTTGGACTTGGGGTGTTTCTTGTGGACGAATGTGGCCTATCCCCATAGTCCTTATAGCTTGTGAAGGAGCCTCATCACCTACAACACTAGGAACAATTTGCTCCGCACGGGAACCATTATCTTCATCAAACTCCACATTTACCGTTTCCTCAATACATCCGGTGGATTTGTTGAGAACACGGTAAGCATGCGAGTTTGATGCATATCCAACAAATATGCCCTCATAAGTTTTAGGCGCAAACTTAGCTAAACGGGATTTCTTATTTAGAATGGAACACTTACAACCGAATACTCGGAAGTATTTGACGTTAGGCTTTCTCCCGATTAGGAGTTCATAGGGAGTCTTGTTCTTGAGCTTACGAAGATAAAGCCGGTTTGTAGCATGGCACCCGGTGTTGATGGCTTCGGCCCAAAGCTTGTATGGAGACTTGTACTCGTCAAGCATGGTCCTTGCCATCTCAATGAGAGTCCGGTTCTTCCTTTCCGCAACACCATTTTGTTCGGGAGTGTATGGCGCGGCATATTGATGCTTGATCCCCTCATCGCTCAAGAACTCGTTCATAGTGTAATTTTTGAACTCGGTGCCGTTGTCACTTCGAATTGCCTTGATCTCACAATTATGTTGACGTTGAGCTTCTTTGGCAAAGTTGATGAAGGTGTCTTGAGTTTCATCTTTAGTCTTGAGGAAGAACACCCATGTATATCTTGTATAGTCATCGACAATGACAAGGCAATACCTCCTCCCTCCCAAACTATCATAAGATGGAGGCCCAAAGAGATCCAAGTGAATCAGCTCGAGAGGCCTCAAAGTGGTAATGATAGTTGACACCTTATGAGCTTTTTCATGAAGTTTTCCGGCAATGCACGCACAACAAGGACGATCTTTGGCAAAAGACACATTGGTTAGTCCAAGGATGTGCTCCCCCTTTAAGAGGGCTTGTAAATTTCTCATGCCAACGTGCGCTAGCCGGCGATGCCAAAGCCACCCCACGTCGGCCTTGGCCATTAGACATGTTGCAAGATAAGTTTTCTCATTTGAGAAATCAACCACGTAAAGGTTGTCTTCAACATGCCCAACAAAGACCACTTTGAGATTGCTTCTCTTAAAGACGGTCACATGAAATTCACCGAAATGAGAATCATAACCGACACGAGCCAATTGAATCGTAGAAAGTAAATTGTAGTGCAGAGATTGAACAAGCATGACATTCTTAAGTGATGCATCACTAGAGATTACCACCTTGCCCTTGCTATTGTCACCAAAAGAGATGTTTGAAGTGGCCTTGACCGAATCAATGAACTCCACAAGCATCTCCCTCTCTCTGGTCATATGATTGGTGCAACCACTATCGATCACCCATTGTGTTCCACCGGAGGTATAGTCCTACAAGAATCAAGCTTTGATTTTAGGTCCCCATTTTGCAATGGGTCCTAGAGAGTTAGCAATAAGGGTCTTAGGAACCCAAATAGTCCAAGCATAATCATCATAGTTAGTGCCAACAAATTTAGCAAAGGTATGACCATCATTTCCTCTCATGAGGACATAAGATGGGTTGTTCTTGCCGGCAAACTCTTTGGGAATGGCCTTGTCCCTAGTGACCTTGCCATCCCCGACATTCCCTTTTTCCTTCTCCTTCTCCTTGTGTCCTTCATGAACAAATGCTATATTTTGTTGGGGAGGAGAAGTAGGACCGATCTTCTTCTTGTTGCTCTTCTTCTTGGTCTTCTTCTTCTTAGAAGAGGGGTCAAACCCAATTCCCTCCTTGGCAACACACTCCTTTTGGTTGCTCAAGAGGTCATTGAGGTTTTTCTCCCCTTGAATGCACGACACAAGCCCTTTCTCAATTTGGGCTTTTAACTTCTTGTTCTCCTCTTGGAGAGAGGTGCAATCATGAGCAAAGTTAGCCGTACAAGATTCATCATTTAAATCAATATGAGGGACAGAAGTAAGAGCCTTAATGGTTGTAGCTTTAAGTTGAGCATACGACTCGGTGAGGGCAATGAGGTCACCTTTGACAACCTTGGAACTAGTCACAAGGAGCTCATGTTCCTCAACAAGTCTCGTGTGGTCAACTAGAAGCTTTTCAACCCTTACTTTAAGGGCATCATTGTTCTCAAGAGCAAGTTGCAACGCATCATCGGTTTTAACGAAGTCAATTTTATGAGAACACAAGGCTTCCTCAAGTGATGCTCTCATGACACTCTCTTCATATAGCTCGTGCTCGAGGAGTTCGACTCTCTCTTTTTCCTCTATGAGGAGGTTTTCAACGTTCTCAATGAAATCATCGCGTTCGGCGAGTGATTTAAGGAGATCACTAAAACGAGCACGAGCTTCACCATGAAGAGTGTTCATGAAAGCCATCAAGGATTCCTCATCATTATCCACACCATCATCACACTCATCCTCCACTATCTCACATGAAACATTGGGAGTGTGGATGAAGGGTTTTTGAGAGTTGGACTTTGTTTTTACCTCTTTGGCCATGAGGCAATGATGAGTGAACGGCTTGTCCTCGTTGGGAGAGTCGAAGAGGCCGGTGGTGGAGGAGGAGGTAGTGGCATGCATGGCAATAGCGGTCGTGCCCACATAATCATCATCACCGTCATCTTCATCTCCGGACATGTACTCCTCATGAACAAGAGCCTTGTCATCTTTCCTCTTGGAAAACTTGGTGAACTTCTTCTTCTTGAGCACAAGCTTCTCGGACTTGTCTTCACGTCTCTCATAAGGACAATCATGCACAAAATGTCTTGGGCTATCACAATTGTAGCATTTTCTTCGTCCAAACGATCTTCCTTGCAGATTCTTCCCTTTGTATGCCATGGTCCCGGAATATTTCTTGACCAAGAGAGCCAAGTCTTCCGCAAAGTCATTTGCCGGGCATGAGGTGTCAACATCTTCCTCACAAGTCTCTTCAACAACTTCTTCATCCCTTGAGGGTTGGGCAACTACTTTCTTGGCCTTCAATGCAAGATTTGAGTTCTTGGTGGCTTGAGCTATGGCAAAGGTCTTCTTGGACTTGGTCTCCAAAAGAAAATGAGTTGAGAAGGTGGATACAACTTGTGCCGCGGTCAACTTTTGATAGTCCGGGCGTTGATGTCTCATCATCACCATGGTATGTTCCATGAGAACCATAGCATCAGTGAACTTGTCCTTAATGAAATCATCATTCGCCCAAGTGCACCCAAAGGTTCTCAAATTGAGCACAAGAGACTTCAACCTTCGATATACCTCTTCCGCGGACTCACCCTCATTTCTCACAAATAGGTTGACTTCTTGCTTGAGCAAAGCCAACCGAGATCTTCGAATTGCTTCATCACCTTCGAGGGCCTCCTCAAGGCAATCCCAAATTTCCTTGGCGGTCTTGAGGAGAGCAATGGAGTCACTATAGTCATCGGTCACCGCGGTGCGCAACATGTGGTGGGCGGTAGCATTGAGTTGATCATCAACTGCTTCTCTTGGAGTGAGATTCATGGGATCCTTGGGGTTGAAACCATTGACCACAATCCACCATAGTTGTGTAGATGCACTGCGAATATGAGACTCCATATCTAGCTTCCACTTAGCAAACGCGTTAGCTTTCAAAGGGGACGGAGGCCCCACAGGATTAATGCAAGGGTGCTGCAAGGGTTGTGGTGAGTAAAATGGTTCCACGGCATTGTACTTGGGAACTTGAGTGCGAGCCGGGGATGCAAGAGGTTCTCTTGAATCATCCGCATCATGAACCGCATTTGGATCAAATGAGTTTGAGACGGATGTCGAGGGCTTTAAGCGAGCATCAATTTCCTCCTTGACCGAGGAGCGAACTTCTTTCAACATAGAAGTTTTGAGGTCCGCAAACATTGAAAGAATATCGGCCGCGGTCAACGGGGCACCCGGGTTAATGGGGGCGACGGGAGCAACGGCCGGAGCAACAAGTGCGTCGGCCGCGGCGGGGGGTAGGTTTTGACCATCCTCCGCAAGTGGTGCGACACCTCCCTCATTCCCTAGATCGGCCATATCCTCTAAGGTTGTAAAACCTTATATTAGAGCACGAGGCTCTGATACCAATTGAAAGGATCGATACGGTCGACTAGAGGGGGGTGAATAGGAGACTACAAATTTTACTCTTTCTTGTCAATTTTAAGGCTTAGCGGATAAAAAGGGTTCACTAGATATGCAACTAGATGAACACAACCTATATGACAAGCAAGTTCTAAGCTAAGTATGCTAGGCAACAAACTAATTAGCAAGCCAACAAGCATACAAGGCTAAGTAAAGTGCGGGAAAGGATTAACCACAAGTGAGACGAGGACGCGGATTTTATCCCGAAGTTCACTCTTCCTTGGGGAAGAGCTACTCTCCGTTTGGAGCGGTGCCGGAGCCAAAGCTTGCGGAACGCCACCGAAGGCTCACCGTAATCTCCTTCGAGTCACCCCCAACGGATGAGCCTCGAATCACTTGGGGTTGGTCTTGAAGGCGACCACCACACCTTTACAAACTTCTCCGGAGCACACCACAAGCAAGGAAGCTTCCGGAGGAACCTCTAACCTCCTAGGAGCCCAAGCTCCAAGAGTAACAAGTCATGGTGGATGAATGTTGCGGGGAATGCGATTTGGTTTGGTCAAAGTGTAGATCGGGTCTTGCTCTCCCAATCCCCAAAGTTTCAACAAGATTGGGTGGAGGGATTGAGAGTAGTGAGCAAAATGGGGTGTAGCAATGGAGGAGCTCAACAAGACATTAGGGTTAGGGGATGGAGGAGGAAGAAGGGGGCTTTTATAGTGTTCTTGGCCGGGAGGGGATTTCTGCCCGTTGGACCCCGTGCGCACGGGCCAAGTCAGCCCCGTGCGCACGGGGTGTCCAGTGAGATGCGAGGTACCCCGTGCGCACGGGCCAAGTCAGCCCCGTGCGCACGGGGTGTCCAGTGAGTTTCGAGGTACCCCGTGCGCACGGGCCAAGTCAGCCCCGTGCGGACGGGGTGTCCAGAAATATTCTGACTACCCCGTGCGCACGGGGGTCAGAGACCCCGTGCACACGGGGTGTCCAGAAGATTTCTGATGAAAACATCACAGGACACCACGGCAAAGCACACAACAAGTGGAATATCTGAGGAGGTGTAGGAGGGCTGGTGTATCTGTCTTGGAGGCATTCCCACACGACACTAATTCCACGAAGACCCCTCTTGATAGTGCGGTTTTACCTACGACTCAAATCGAACCAAAATGAAAAACCTTCGAGTCGCCGGTAACCACGCCTTTGATCTTTTTGGACTGGGGGGTCGCACACCTCCATCAATGGACACCTTGGAACCAATGTCCTGAGATAAACTTTAGCAACCAACATTAGTTCCACTAACCACATTGTCATCACACCAAAATATAATCTAAGTGATACTTGCACTTTCACTTGACCTCCGGGATCAAGTTTTTTGTGTGCGAGCAATTTATTGTACAAAGTGGCGAACCGCTTGTCGGAGAAAGCGAGACAACAATCTTGGAGATCATCGGCCAACTCCTTAAGGCCACATGCCCTATAGAAGTTCAAATAGAAGTGCCTCATGCACCATCGATGGTGCAATGGAGCATGCCCGGGAATGTCAATCTCCACCGCGTTAAGAATTCCTTGATGCCGATCCGATATGACACAAATTTCACTCTGAGCGGGTAACACCTTCGTCCTCAAAAGACGCAAAAACCACTCCCAGTTGTCTTTGTTCTCCACCTCAACCAAAGCAAATGCTAATGCAACACCCGGTTATTGGCATCACTTGCTATCGCAATCAACAAGGTGCCCTTGTATTGTCCGGTCAAGAACTTGCCATCAATGGCGATGACCGGCCTACTGTGTTTGAAAGCCATCACGCATTGCTCAAACGCCCAAAATGCACGGCCAAATACTCGGACTTTCCTTCCTTCATGAACCGTTGTTTTTTCCCCATGAGGCTCGACCACATGAACCATGCCCGGGTTTGTGGCGGCCATGGCTAACAACAACCTAGGGATTTGGTTGTATGCTTCCTTCCAAGTACCATACAACATCTTAAATGCGGCTTGCTTCGCCTTCCATGCCTTGCCGTACTTCACCTTGTAATGAAAGATGGCTTTCACAAGGTCAATGACATGTTGGACGCTCATTGTTGGAAGTGTGGATATTGAGTTGGAGAGCCTGTAAGCGATGAACTCGAACGTGAGTTGTCTGTGGTCTTGGGACACAATCTTGCCATCCACCCTTTTGCCTCGGCACATGTGAGTTGGCACACAACTCACTACGTGCCAAGTGGGACCTCATTTCCATGGTCTTGCACGCACAATCCACGGACATATTTCATCTTCACATGCACATGCAACCGTGTAGCACACATTGACGTCCGAGTTCACCACCTTGTGTGGACGATAATGCGTAACCGAGTAGTTGTCGAGCCACATCTTCAATTCCAAGAAGGTTTCGAACTTAGACCCTTTAGCAATCCCGCTCTTGCCGTCATCCAAATCACGGTGAGATCTTGGCCTAACCCCAAGAGATATACCTTGGCCACCATCTACCACGACTTCATCCGCGAGACTAACATCCTTGAACAATGTAGTCCGATGATCCCGACCGAATACCTTCTCGAAAGCTTCGACCTCCTTCACCGTGAACCCCTTCTCATCAACTTGTTCATGGGGACCTTCGTCATCCGAATCCGATGCATAGCCACGGGAATAAGGGATGGAATGGTCCATTGTCTCTTGCAAATGATATTTGTCAAGATCACCCACATTGTTGTCATGGAGATCAACTTCATTGTCATCGTCCGCATACTCATCATTCTCCTCTTGCAAAGCTTCATTTTAGTTGTTTGGAAATGGGCTCAATGTTGGCCTTACTTCTTGGGTCAAAGGAGGTTCAACAATTTCATCTCGCTTCAAGGGTGGGGGGCTGCTAGCAACCAAAGGGGAGGGGTTCCGGTTCAAGTCCAAATGCAAATTTGAATCAACCTTCTTCGTTGCAAACAACTCAAGAGCCTTGTCTAGTGATTCGGCCACTGTCTCCTTGTATGCAACCCAACGTTGCTCCGAGTTGACACGCATTGTCTTCCAACGGATGTGCATTCCAAAACCAACATTATGCCTTCCCTCCAACTCAACAATATCACTAGGGTCCATCCAATTCAAATCTTTCCTCACTTGTTGCAAGAGCTCCGCATAGCTAGGACTACTATCAAACACCATGTCAAGCTCATCCGGGTCCGGTTCAATATTGCCTTTCAAGAAGGCGTCTTTGTCCCCATGATGAACAAACACACATGTTCTTCCCATCCCTATAAGCATTCAAACAACACAACGTAACATTGCTTCCATGAGTACTAATCCAAAGATTAACACGGAGTACAAACCCTAAAATATATATGAAAAACAACAACCCTAACCCTAACACAAACCCTAACCCTAACCCTAGCACCAACATAAGAACACCCATAAGAATAACCCTAACATACTTACAAGCCTAATCATAGGAAATTAGCAAACAAACATCTCACATCTCCATGCAAATCTCTAGATCCATACAAAACTAGGGTTTCCCCAAACTAGCAACAAATGATCAATTTGTTAACATTACTTGGATCAAAACAAGGGGATCGGAGAAGATTACCTTGAGGGAGGGTTTGAGTTCGAAATCCACAGACAAAATCTTCAAATTTGCAAGATTTGGGAGAGGATTTGAGAGGGGGCAAATCTCGGGTCGGATGCTATGGGGGTTGGGGTGTGTGGGCGGGGGGAGTGGGGGAGGGGGGGCAGCCAACTAGTAACAGACAGTGCAGCGCCTAAGGGCTAGGCGTTGCACATTACATGTGTGGCGCCTAGCTCGGAGGCGATGCACTGCTGGGTGCGGGCCCAGGGGCTGCCACGGTGGACAGAGGTGCAAAGCCCCCGAGCTAGGCGATGCACCGTACGGTGTGGCGCCGGCGTGTCGGGCGCCACACAAAAAGGTCAGCCGCGTGAAATAGTTTTACGGGCAGTTCATTCTGTGATTTGATTTCGTCCATAGGTCAAAATTGTCAAATTTGCCCTCCACCAGCTTCAACTGAGATGGACAAAATGAAGCATATCGACTGAGTGAGGGGCCAATGCTCTCCGAATCTCCGTACGTGCTCCCGAGTCCCGATCATTGGTCTCAATCTCATGAAAATTTGCAACTGCGCCATCCCTGAAAAAAATATGATTCCCGAACCGTCGATGGCTAGGCTGATGAACCTTACTTGTTTGGAACTTCGGACTAGGTACCCGATTGATACTGCATGTTATCAAACTAACGATCATGTATGTTTTGGGTTGCGGAGGTATCGAGCCCGAGCGTGGCGACAAGTGGCAATGATGCTTCTTTGGGACGTCCTGTTACAAGGATGGTGCGTGACAATTTTCTGGTGATAATCACAGCCTTGGCGGGAGTGATTTCAATGGTGTTGTCTAGGGTGTCTGGATTTACCACCGACGAAAGCGTGAGATTAATGAATTGTCTTCAACGTGTGATTTTGATGGTGAAGTCTTCTCTCACCCTGTGATCAATTGATTCGTGACTGACTATTTGCTTGGTGCGTGCATAGTTTACTGCTCGCGTGGATATCAACTTTGGGCTATATGCGCTTGCATATTTTTTAGTGGTTGTAACTACTCGACGAGGATCAGTGTTGCTTTTCTTTTCCTTTATGTTTTTCATAAGCCCGGGCATAGCACTGGTCCTTCATGGCTTTGCTACTTGCAGACATGATCCTTTCTGTATATGTGTTGATGTTGATTGTGTGCATCCTAATTATGCAGAAGCTGAGTGTATGCTTATGGTGTTTTGTATCCCCTTAATACTTCATAATGAGTTAACACAAACATCCTTTTTTTTCGAGAAAACCATGCATAGAATACCCATCGTTTGCCGCTGCTTTGAGATTCATGTCATATTTTCATTTGTTTTGTTTATTTTGTAATGTTTTACCAGATACTTTTCTCATTTCAAAGTGTATCATAATCTTTTGTTGTTATCCATAAAGAAGAGTGCACTTGTTTCATAGTGTGTTTTTGATATATAGTGAAAAACATTGTGATGCATTTTAAAAAAAAAACCATCAAAATATTACGTAATATTTTGAAATAAGATATTTTCCACTAAAAATCATAAAGCACAGCACGAATCTTATTGCAAGAATGGTTGGTAGATCTCAAATCAAGAAATGCTAGTAGGGAAAAAAAATAAGTACTTCATCTGTTTCAAAATATGTGTCGCTGCTTTGTATTAAATCAGCGGCACTTACTGCATGGCAGGCAAGCATAGTGAGCAATCTACAAATCATTAAAAATAATAATGCAGCGGCACTTATTTTGAGACGGAATAAGTGTATAACAAGACCGCACATATGACGTAACTCCTCGCCACGGCAAACGCATGAATTCTTTTTTTGAGGGCTTTTAATTTTTGAGGGCTAAACGCATGAATTCCAAAGCGTCAGGAATTCCAAAGCATTTCGCAGGATAACATGCATCCCTGGAAATGGAAATGGTTGGATACAAACTGTCTGTTTCGTGTTTGGCGTTCAGACTAACGAGTCACGACCTGCAGGGCACGGAGCTTTGACCCCAACAACCCCGCCGCCGCTTCCCCGCACCAGCCGTCATGCTCATGCACTTCTGCCCGGCCGGCTGTTCCGCAGGCTAATTTCAACCCTGCCGAGCAATCATGCATATAGCATCACCGTCGACGGTCGGCACCCACACACGCAGCACATCACCGGCGCGGTGCGAACGCCGCAAAAATTCATCGGCTCGAGCGCCTGGCAGCGAGGCCTCGAGGCGCGCAGCTCGCTCGCGTACGTGCTTCAGCTGATCGCACCGCCACCGCGCGCCACGTCGCCGTGGACACCTACGCCCCCCTGCGACTTCGACGCGCCCGCGGCATGCACCAGCCACCGCGACCGGCGGCCGGTTGATTGATGGCGGCCCCTGTCGCCGGCGCCACAGCCACCCGTCCAGCTGACCCGGACAGTGCAAAGGCGTGTCGCATCTCACGCCCGCACGCAGGTGCCGGATGTACGCTCAGTCCTTCACATCTCCATGGCCCAAAAGTCGCCAACTAGTGTGCATCGAGTCCAAAATCAGCGCTCCCCGCTGAAACTGGAGGATCTACTGCACGTACGGGTGTGCTGTCCATGGACTTGACCATAGCGCCCACAGACAAGAGCAACGTACGGCATCAAACATATATGCGAGTCGGCCGCAGGTGCATACACACCAGAGAGCCGGCTTTGTCGATCGACAACGCGAACTAACGGGCCCTGATCATCATCGGAACAGAGAGGACAAGAAGTGGACAACGTACGGCGCCGTGCCGGGGAGACGTCTCTGCAAGTGCAACCGGCGAAAACGACGAGATGGATACAAAACAGAGCCAAAACCAATACTTGGCTTTTAGCCTTTTACGTTGGATTGGATGGATGCCGTTGCAGATTCCCCGCTGAGTAGGAACCGTATGCAGACAAGCCCAACGACCGCAGCAGAAACAACAGCATGCATGCAGTATCAGATATCGGCCATGTTCTGCTTTGCTAGCTCCCGCCGGAAGGAAGGAATGAAAGGTGCGTCGTGACGATCGGGCATATGTCATATAGGATACTGAGACCATCTACAGCCGGGCACCCAAACCGTCCTCAAATGCCTGGACTGACGGCTCTGTCATTGATCAGTCGTAAAAAACCGATCCAGACGGACGCCTTAAACCAGCCTCAAATGTTCGGGATGTCCGGCGCCCCTCATATCTACCCTAAATATGAGGCGGATATGAGGCGGCCCGAATGCGTCCGTCATGTCAGTTTCGCCCGGCCTGGCCCACCCATGCCTCACAAATCTCCCCATCCAGAAAACTCTAGACACCGGTCAATCCAAACTTCACTCCACTCCCTTCTCGGTCCACTCCACTTCCGATCCCCTCCGAACTCATTCTATAACAGGCGACCGACGATGACTGGGCGAGCCTGCTGCATGAAGCGGAGCACGACGATGTGGAGGAGCTCGCCCTACGCATCGTGTTGAGGCGTTCTCTTCTCGACTAAGGCGGATCCGACAGCGGCGGATCTACTTCATCAGTGCCCGACGCATGTCAACGCAGCACCCGTGACGTCGCCAGCCCTTCCTGCTCGCGCGTAGCTCCAGCCGCTCCACTTCGCTCCTTGAGGTACGCTACCCACCTTCACCACCCTCTGGTCCAGAAGTGGTATCTGGCCATCGCTGGATCCTCGTGCCCGTGCCAGGACCGACGCGCACGAGGACGTCAGAGTCCGAGGCACGTGCAGCCTGACGCAAGGGGCGAGGGAGAGGGCAGCGGCAAGGGAGGCGTTGTCTCCGCGCCGGTCACGCGCGAGCCCGCCGATCAATCCCGAGGCCGCGCTCATCCATCGGTCCTCCGCCGTTCTCTCACGACGGCCAAGACGAATAAAATGCTAAGACGCTCTGACTCGCCATCGAGTTGCCGGAGCGCGAGACAAATAAGGACGGGTTGCAAAGGGGAAGGCGGCTGGTGCGGGGAAGCGGCGGCAAAAAAAAAATCACCGTCGACAGTCGGCACCCACACGCAGCGTACGAGGCATATCACCGGCACGGTGCGAATGCGGCAAAAAATCATCGGCTCGAGCGGCTGGCAGCAAGACCTCGAGGCCCGCAGCTCTCTCGCCTACTTGGTTCAGCTGATCGCACCGCCACCGCGCGCCACGTTCCCGTGGACACGTACGCGCCCTGCGACTTCGGCGCCTTCGCCACCCGGACCGGCGGCCGATTGATTGCTCAGGCAATGCCATCGCGGCCCCTGTCGCCGGTGCCACAGCCACCCGTCCAGCTGACCCGGCCAGTGCAAAGGCGTGCCGCATCTCATGCCCGCACGCATGTGCCGGATGTACGTTCGGTCTTTGACATCTCTCCGCCCCAAAAGTCGTTAACCAGTGTGCATCGAGTCCAAAATCATGTGCTTTTTGAAACTGAAGGATCTATCTACCACGTACGGGCCTACGGCAAAATTGACAAATTTAACCTAGGAACGAAATCAAATCATATAATGAACTGTCCGTAAAACTATTTCACGCGGCTGACCTTTTTGTGTGACGCCCGACACGAAGGCGCCACACTACATTGTGCAACGCCTCACAGATAGGCGCTACACGTCTGGCCAGCGTCGCACCCCTGAGATCCGAAAATTACTAAGTCAGTGTGCAGCGCCTGAGAGCTAGGCGCCACACTATACAGTGTAGCGCCTAGCTTCTAAGCGTTGCACTAGTGGTTGCTTCATTTTGTAGTGCAACCACTAGTGCAGCGCCTGAGAGCTAGGCGCCACACTATATAGTGCAGCGCCTAGCTCTTAGGCTCTGCACAATGACTTATCAATTTTTAGGCAGTCTGGGATGCAACGCTGGCCAGGCGTGTAGCGCCTATCTGTGAGGCGTTGCACAATGTAGTGTGGCGTCTTTGTGTCGGACGTCACACAAAAAGGTCAGCCGCGTGAAATAGTTTCACGGGCAGTTCATTCTGTGATTTGATTTCATCCACAGGTCAAATTTGTCAAATTTGCCCGGGCCTACTGTCCACGAACTTAACCGTCACTCGAAATAGGCTTTCGCCCCGCTTTATACATAAAGCAAAGATCCATAAAACCAACATCCAGGTAAGCCATAAAGGCGATAGCTGGGGCAACAGCACAATAATGCCTAAAGAAAGCATAAAAAGAAAGAAAAAATAAGGCCACCTAGTGGCTGTCGACGGGCGAGACAATGCTGATGAAATCTGACGAGCCGAATCCACGAGCGCATCCAACATGGTGTCTAGACGCTCGCGCTTGCGCGGCCTAGTAAGCGGGTGCCATTTGTCGTGGAATTGTCACGGCAGATGTCCTCGGGTTAGGACTTAGTCGTGGAGCCATCGCAATTGGGAAGCTTGAAGGGGTTAAGTGGGACAAGGAACACGAGGGTTTATACTGGTTCGGCCCCTTACGGTGAAGGTAAAAGCCTACGTCCAGTTGAGGTGGTATTAATCAGGGTTTCGATAACCAGGGAGCTAAACAGCTATGCCCGGCTCTCGATCAGATTGTTGTCGCCCTTAAACCGCTGCCGGGTCGTCCCCTTATATAGGGAGGCTGACGCCCAGCAGCCCTTAGAGTCCCGGCCGGCTCATAAGAGTGTCCGGCTCGGACTCTAAACAATACTTGCCCTACACTACAAGTTCTACTATAACAATAAGGATTGTACTACGGGCCTTAAGCCATACCCGGGTCTCAACCCATCTCTGGCCCATTATCTTGAAACTTGGCTCCGGGCTTCTGGCAATGACCCTACGAGTAACCCGGCCCCTCTTGGCGGGTGACTCTAAGGTCTATATCCTCAACATTAGGCCCCAGATTGACTTGAGCCGGCTCGTGTCAATCTTCAACTCTGCCGACAGAAAAATCTCCGGCTTACCGTTCGTGTGAAGGCCATAACCCGGAGTGACGTCATTCTCCGGACTCCGGATAATCCGCCGTGACGTCATCCTCCATTAAGTCCGTTTTTTACTCCGCCAGATCCACAACGGATCTCTGCTTTTACTGTCTTTGCGAAAATCAAGGCGCCGTGAGGGGGAGATAACCACGTCGCGGTCTCCTTGAATCTCGCGCCCACTTATGACTTACCTTATAAATAGGCCGGCCCGGCACTCTCTTCTCACACTCTCCTTCTTCCTCGCGCTGTCGTTCCTCTGCCCGAGCTTCTGCCGCCGCCGTCGCGCCCCTGATCTTCATCGACCCGGCCGCTGCATCACCCTGACCCGGACCAGATAACGGCGGCGACCTTCGCTCTTCCTCAACTCCGGTGAGTCTTCTCCGCCTTGCTAGAACAGATCTGTGGTAGGGTTCCTCCCGTTCTTCGTGTTCGTCACCTTTGCTCAGAAACTCGGCAGTCCTCGTCACCACTGTAGTCGGTTGATCTTTATCCTTGCGTAAAACCACTGCGGTAGACGTTCGGAACTCATTTCATCTGCAAGAAATCCTCTTTTTACTGCATAAGAACTGTGTTCAACCTCAAGAACTTCTCCTGCCTCTGTTTTTTAGGTCTAGAAAATTTTCTCTGCTCCGACTATTTTGATCCAAAAAAGTTACGGTAGTATGTGAAACCTGTTTACCACACTTAGTAAAAACGCAACCATTGAATCTCGGCGGCTTACATGTCCGGTTTAAAGAGAACCATGCTCTGTAAAATCCTCCGACTTAACTGCAGTAAGCCGTAGATGACCAACTTAACCTGAAAGCCCCGACAGCTTAGTTAACCCACCATATCAATATATATCATTAGTCCCCTTCATAAGCCATCACTGTAGTTTGAATGATAATCCCCGGCTTATAATTAACCCGGACACTTTTCTCTTCCTCATAGACCACCAACCGTCACCATGCCTCCCAAGGCTCCCATCACTTGCAACTGGATGAAATCCAACGTCACCGAAGAGACCCTGGCCAACTTTGTTAAGTCCGGATATCTGCCCAAGAAGGAAGTGATGTCCTACCGTGCCCCTGACCCGTCCGAAGAAAGACCTCAGCCGAGGGACGGGGAGGTAGTGATCTTTGCAGACCATATGAGCCGGGGCTTCGCACCGCCCGGCTCAAAATTCTTCCGGGACGTGCTCAACTTCTTTGACCTTCGGCCTCAGGATATAGGACCCAATTCCATATCCAACATCTGCAACTTCCAAGTTTTTTGTGAAGTATATCTTGGAGAAGAGCCGAGTCTGCTGCTCTTCAGAGAGCTGTTTTATTTGAACCGCCAAACCGAGTGCGCAAACGGTCCAAGTCTAGAGTTAGGCGGCATCTCCATCCAACGGCGCAGGGACTGTCTATTTCCTTACGCAGAACTGCCAAGTCACCCCAAGGACTGGAACATGACTTGGTTCTACTGCCAAGACACGTCCCCGGCTGATGAGAGCCCGCTGCCCGGCTTTCGCCCAACGCGCCTGGAGCCGACTCATCCGCTATCCGACAAGCTGACTGCCGCGGAACGCCAGCCTCTGCTTCCAACGATCAATAAGATCAAGGCCCTGCTAGGCAACGGTCTGAACGGAATAGACCTGGTCCGGGTCTGGATCTCATGGCGGGTGATCCCATTGAGCCGCCGCCCCGGCTTAATGTGTGAGTACACCGGGCGAAAGGATGACCCGCAGAGGCACAGTCGCAACGACCTTCCAGAAGACGTTGCCGAAGAAGAGACCAAGGCTCTATTAAACGAGAGCCTGGCAGACTGTGGAAAAACCGGGCTAGCCCCGTTCTGCAAGACCAATCCAGCCCCAGCGGTAAGCCGCTGATTTTAACCTTTCCATTTTTTTTACCTGTCATCTTACTAAGAACTCATTACTGTATTTCTCAGGCTGATGATAAATTTTGGCGGGTCAAGTATGACCATGAGGCGGCCAAGAAGGCCAGGAAGGCGAAGAAAGCCGCCAAGAGAGCCGCCCCTCGCAAAAAGGGAAACAGACCCACTGCTTCGGAGCTGCTGCAATTAAGCGATAGCTCCGAGTCAGAGGTAACCCTTAAACCTTTAAAACTCTTGCCGTATTTATTGTTTGCTGTTGTCCACTTTACCATCATTTTGCTTATTGACAGGATGACACCGGCGCCAGTAACCCGGTGATTGAAGAGGTAACATTACTCCCCTCCGACTCGGAGCCTTTGCCACAGCTGAAAGTCCGAAGGGTAACCCGGAAAGTAAGCTTTTCTCATCCATTAGCTCATCAAGACCCTCAATTTCTTTTGAAGCAGCAGGTTCACGAAAGCCGGCGTCTCACCCGGGCCCGCAAGGACACCGACCTC
Organism: Triticum aestivum; assembly: GCF_018294505.1. Taxonomy (NCBI): domain Eukaryota; kingdom Viridiplantae; phylum Streptophyta; class Magnoliopsida; order Poales; family Poaceae; genus Triticum; species Triticum aestivum. The sequence continues at coordinate 168,223,649 of NC_057814.1, read as the reverse complement.
TCCGCTGGGTTACCCGACGCGACAAGGAAACGTCGCACCGAGGTCTTTTCTCACTTGTACCCTTTTCATCCGTTGGCGGGTGTTATCCGTCAACCGCTTAATTCTTCTGACTCCAATTACCAGGAGACTTCCCCTTCTTCTGGTGACTCTATGCAGTCAAGTCTGCCGGCCTTCAAAACTGCACCCGGGTAATAACAATCACCTTACATTACCTGTCTGTATTTACTCTTTGTATGCCTAACACTTCTGTCTTTTCAGTGCCCAGGCAAAGCTCACCAAAAGAGCAAAGAAGACCAGGTCAGCCGGAGTGCCGGACTTGCCTGAGCCGGAGACGACGGCTCAAGATCCGCCAGCCGCCTCCGAGGCCACCATTCCCATGGATACGGCGCCTGAAGCCCCTGCCCCGACCACCAAGACAACGACCGAAGCGTCAGCTAATCCGGAGGCCTCCGGCTCAACCCCACCGGCTAACGACCCGGACGTGGTAATTACCCGGGCGGAGTATGTTGAGCCGGGGAGGCTGACCGCACTGGCCCAATGCTCCGCGAAGGGGGAGCTGCTGCGACCCCACCGGGCGAATCTGGATCTCTCGGGCTACCCTGATTTGAGCATTGGAGAGCTCGTTTCTGGCTACATCAGCCAGGTTCACAAAAGCCGGGACGCGGAGATCGCCATGGTCAATCAGATCCAACAAAAGTCTGAGGTAACCTTCTGCTGTCTTCTTACTTTCCGCATAGTGATCCTTGTCATGCTAGCCCCCAAGTCTATAACTTATACTTGGCATATGATAGACTTAGAGTCCAGCTTACTTAATTGAACCAGCAGTACGTAGATAGACACGTTCAATATGCACTAGCCCCCAAGTGCCAAGTGTCTTTGCTTGGAAAGTGCTTGGGACTTATATAATGACTGTTTAATAACCCGGAAATATATACAGGCTACTGGCAAGAAATTTGAGTCGGACCTTGCGGATCTCAAGAGCCGGTTAAAAACTCAAGAGATGGAGACCCGGAAGGCGAATGCCAAGTTTGTCTCCAGCATCGCCGCTCAGGAGAAATTGAAGACTGAATTCGACGCTGAGCGGAAGGCCTGGGCTGAGGAGAAAGCTGCACTGGTGACCCGGGCAGAACAGGCGGAGAAGGCCCTCACTGAGAAGACCGCTGAGCTCTCCGGTCTAAAGCACCAGGTTTCCCAAATGGTGGCTGCTATCTTTGGTAAGTCGCCTCACCGGCTTTCATCAAGTCTGCACATGTTACGATTCACCCTTGTCACCGGCTTACCTGACCTTTATTAAACAGGTCCCAGGAGTGCCAACCTCAACCAGAGCGTGGTCACCAAGCTAAAGGCCGTGTACACCCTGGTGGAACAACTCTACACCGGGTCACAACGCGCCTTAGCTGTGGTGGCCCTATCCAATGAGGTGCCAACCCATCTGGCTGAAGTCCTGCGCCGGCTCGCAGTTTTGCCACAGCGAATCCAAGAGCTACGTCGAGCCTCCGCAAGATCCGGAGCAATTGCCGCGCTGAGCCGGGCCAAAGCCTTCCTGCCGGAGCTAGACCCGGCAGACATCGCCCTGGGTTACCCAGCCTGAAGGAAGACGGCTCCACCTTCGACCAGAAGGATTTCACGGCATGCGTGAAGGCTGTACGCCCGGTGGCCACCATCATCGGGAACGACACCGAATTAACCAAGTATCAGCCGGGGTACAACGCGGAGAATCAGAGGATTCCAACCCCTCGCTATGAAGCTCTTAGTTTGATTCCTCCGGCTCGCCAACACACCTACGCCCCCGAGATTGACCCGGCCGGGTTAATTGACGAAGAAGCTCAGTTCGAAGCTCTCAGCGGCATCAACTGGAAATCGTCGACCTTCGAAGCCTTGGGATCAGCCGGAGCAGAAGATGAGCCGGGGACTTCGACTCAGCAGGCGTCATAAACCGGCTAGCGGCTCACCAAACAACGCTCCACCCTTGAAACTTTGAAAGATTTTGTAATAGAATAAGTGCAACAATTTATCTCTGCCGTGCCATCGTGCACGTAATGAATGCTGAAATCCTTTGAAGTCATTCTTTTGATGCTCCTCCGGGTCATAATTATCCTTCGTGCTTCTCAACCTTTAAAAAAGTACCTTCAAGCATCTGCATAGAAAGGTAAATCACAAGTCTCAAGACGGCTTACCACCCTCCGGATTAAATGACCCGGGTAGCATGGTTGGTATCTTAACTCTAATGGACTTGTCTGGATGACATCCAGGATGTTCAATTAACAAGATAACTCCAAAATTAAGCCGGTCAAGCGAAACCCGGCCATGCACACGTTGTCATAATCAGAGTAGACTTTGCGATAAATCGGAACTTAGGGGCTTCCAGTTCGAATACGACCAGAGACCCGGCCCGAAAGGGGTTTAAGCCAAGATTCGGATACGATCATATAGCCCCCAATGGGTGTGGCGATGCCAATCAAGAGGGTACCGATAGCTATGTTCTCTTGGGTTCGAATACGACCCATGTTTGAACAGGAAGCCCCCAAGTGATTCTGAAAATTGTTTAACGACGCTGATTCGAATACGATCCACGTCGGTTCTCAGAGGGGTTACACTATGATTCAAATATGACCAAAGGCAACCTCCCAATGAGCTCGGGCACTTTGCCAATCAAATGGGTATCGACAGCTATGTTCTCTTTGGTTCGAATACGACCCATGTTTGAACAGGAAGCCCCCAAGTGATCTTACTGCTTACGGCTAGACTCAAATGCGATCATAAGCCGGATCCTCCTTTCAAATTAGTATGACACGTATATTTGGAGGAGAAAAAAGGACAGAGGTCCTGCTTTATTGCTTATCATAATATATATATGTCTGAGATAAATATGTACACCACAAGAGCCGGTAGCTCAAGTGTAATAAGGCCGAAGCTGAGTGATATTCCACGGCCGACGGGTCTCCTCCTCAGATTTACGCGAATCTTTACGCTCCCGAACATCAATGAGGTAATATGACCCGTTGTGCAAGTTCTTACTGACCACAAAGGGCCCTTCCCAAGGTGGGGATAATTTGTGTGCATCTGTTTGATCCTGGATGAGCCGGAGCACAAGGTCGCCTTCCTGGAAGACCCGGGTTTTGACCCGGCGGCTATGATAACGGCGCAGGTCTTGTTGGTAAATCGCTGAACGGGCTGCTGCCACATCACGCTGTTCATCCAACAAGTCCAGAGCAACTTGGCGCGCCTGTTCATTGTCCGTCTCAATATAAGCCGCCACACGAGGTGAATCGTGACGGATGTCACTAGGGAGGACCGCTTCTGCCCCATAAACCATGAAGAAAGGCGTGAAGCCAGTAGACCTGTTAGGAGTAGTGTTGATGCTCCATAAGACGGAGGGCAACTCCTCCACCCAACAACCCGGCGTCCGTTGCAAAGGGACCAAAAGCCGGGGTTTGATGCCCTTCAGAATCTCCTGGTTAGCTCTCTCAGCTTGACCATTGGACTGGGGATGAGCCATTGAAGAAACATCAAGCCGGATATGCTCTCGTTGACAAAACTCCTCCATAGCGCCTTTGGACAGATTAGTGCCATTGTCTGTTATGATGCTGTGCGGAAAGCCGAAGCGGAAGATCACCTTTTTCATAAATTGAACCGCCGTGGCTGCATCACACTTGCTAACTGGCTCAGCTTCCACCCACTTCGTGAATTTGTCCACTGCCACCAAGAGGTGGGTCTTCTTATCCCTGGACCGTTTAAAAGGCCCGACCATATCAAGCCCCCAGACCGCAAAGGGCCAAGTGATCGGGATCATCCTCAATTCCTGAGCCGGCACATGAGCCCGTCGGGAGAACCTCTGACAACCATCACACTTACTGACCAAGTCCTCCGCATCAGCGTGAGCCGTCAACCAATAAAAACCATGACGGAATGCCTTGGCCACAAGGGATTTTGAGCCGGCATGATGGCAGCAATCCCCTTCATGGATCTCGCGCAAGATCTCTTGACCTTCCTCAGGGGAAATACAACGCTGAAATACCCCTGAAACACTGCGATGATGCAACTCGCCGTTGATAACAATCATTGACTTGGCCCGCCGGATTATTTGCCTGGCCAAAGTTTCATCCTCAGGCAACTCTCCTCGGGTTATATAAACCAAGTACGGCATTGTCCAGTCTGGTATGACATGAAGAACCGCCACCAGTCGTGCCTCCGGGTCAGGGATAGCCAAGTCCTCCTCTGTAGGCAACTTAACCGAAGGGTTATATAGGACATCCAGGAAAGTGTTAGGCGGCACCGGCTTTCGCTGAGAGCCGAGCCGGCTTAAAGCATCGGCCGCCTCATTCTTCCTGCGGTCAATGTGCTCCACTTGATATCCCTGAAAGTGCCCAGCAATGGCATCAACCTCGCGGCGATAAGCCGCCATGAGGGGATCCTTAGAATCCTAAGTGCCTGATACTTGTTGAACCACCAAATCTGAGTCCCCAAAGCATCGTACCCGGCTTAAGCTCATCTCCTTAGCCACCCGAAGACCGTGGAGTAAGGCCTCGTATTCAGCCGCATTGTTAGTGCAAGGAAACATCAATTGTAGCACATACTGGAACTTGTCACCCCTAGGGGAAGCCAATACAACACCAGCCCCCGAGCCCTCCAGCTGCCTGGACCCATCAAAGTGAATAGTCCAATAGGTGTCATCCGGCTTCTGCTCAGGCACTTGCGACTCTGTCCAATCATTAATAAAATCCACCAAAGCCTGAGACTTAACAGCAGTGCGTGGCACATATTTGAGGCCATGAGGCCCAAGCTCAATAGCCCACTTAGCAATTCTCCCTGTAGCCTCTCGGTTCTGGATAATATCCCCAAGAGGGGCAGAACTGACCACAGTGATGGGATGACCCTGAAAATAATGCTTGAGTTTCCGGCTCGCCATGAACACACCATATACAAGCTTCTGCCAGTGCGGGTATCGCTGCTTGGACTCAATAAGCACCTCACTGACATAATAAACCGGCCGCTGAACCGGATGCTCCTTACCCGTCTCCTTACGCTCCACCACCATAGCCACACTGACGGCTCGTGTGTTTGCCGCCACATACAGTAGCAAGGGCTCCTTATCAACCGGAGCAGCAAGGACGGGGGGCTCTGCCAGTTGTTTTTTCAAATCCTCGAAGGCGGTATTAGCTGCATCATTCCAGACAAAGTTATCCGTTTTCTTCATCAACTGATATAAGGGCATAGCCTTCTCACCCAAGCGGCTTATGAACCGGCTTAAAGCAGCGATGCGACCTGCCAAACGCTGAACATCATTTATACATGCCGGCTTAGCTAGAGAAGTGATAGCTTTGATCTTCTCCGGGTTAGCTTCAATTCCTCTGTCAGAAACCAAGAAGCCCAATAGCTTGCCCGCAGGAACACCAAAAACACATTTGGCCGGGTTAAGCATCATCTTGTAGACCCAGAGATTATCGAAGGTTTCCCTTAAGTCATCTATCAGGGTTTCCTCCTTGATGGACTTAACCATAATATCGTCCACGTAAGCGTGAACATTGCGCCCGATCTGTTTATGGAGACAATTCTGTACACAACGGTGGTAAGTCGCCTGCGCACACTTGAGCCCAAAGGGCATAGAGACATAGCAGAAGGCTCCAAAGGGAGTGATGAACGCCGTCTTCTCCTGGTCCTTAACTGCCATCTTAATCTGATGATACCCGGAATAGGCATCCAAGAAACTTAAGCGTGCACAACCTGCCGTAGCATCAATGATCTGATCAATACGGGGGAGAGCAAAAGGATCAGCCGGACACGCCTTGTTCAAGTCCGTGTAGTCCACACACATCCGCCAGGTGCCGTTCTTCTTAAGTACAAGCACCGGGTTAGCCAACCACTCTGGGTGAAAAACCTCAACAATGAACCCGGCCGCCAAAAGCCGGGCCACTTCTTCACCAATAGCCTTCCGCCTCTCTTCGTTAAACCGTCGAAGGAACTGTCTAACCGGATTAAATTTTGGATCAACATTGAGAGTGTGCTCAGCGAGTTCTCTAGGTACACCTGGCATGTCAGAAGGTTTCCATGCGAAGATGTCCCTATTCTCAAGGATGAACTCGATGAGCGCGCCTTCCTATTTCGGGTCCAGATTTGCACTGATGCTGAACTGCTGAGACGAGTCACCTGGAACAAAATCAACAAGTTTAGTCTCATCAGCTGATTTAAACTTCATTGCTGGTTCATTCTCCGTGGTTGGCTTTTTCAGAGAGGTCATATCTGTTGGGTCAACATTGTCTTTATAAAATTTCAACTCTTCTGTGGCACAAACAGACTCTGCATAAGCCGCGTCACCTTCCTCACACTCCAGAGCCACTTTCTGGCTGCCGTGAACCGTAATGGTCCCATTGTGACCCGGCATCTTGAGTTGTAAGTACACATAACACGGCCGTGCCATGAACTTGGCGTAAGCCGGCCGTCCAAATATGGCGTGGTAAGGACTTCTTATCTTGACCACCTCAAAGGTCAACTTCTCCACCCTGTAGTTGTTCTCATCACCGAAGGCCACTTCCAGTTCGATCTTGCCGACTGGATAAGCCGATTTACCGGGTACCACACCATGGAAGATAGTATTTGACTGGCTGAGGTTCTTATCAACTAGCCCCATACGACGGAAAGTCTCATAATAGAGGATGTTGATGCTGCTGCCTCCATCCATGAGTACCTTTGTGAACTTATAGCCTCCCACTTGAGGAGCCACCACTAAGGCCAGGTGGCCCGGGTTATCCACCCGGGGAGGGTGATCCTCCCTACTCCACACTATGGGCTGCTCCGACCACCGTAAGTAACGTGGAACCGCCGGCTCAACAGCATTAACATCCCTCTTGTGAAGCTTCTCGTCTCGTTTGCACAAACTAGTGGTGAACACGTGATACTGTCCACCGCTAAGCTGCTTTGGGTTGGTCTGATAGCCCCCCTGTTGCTGTTGATGACCCTGACCAGACTGTTGATTAAAGCCCCCTTGACCGTTCTGAGGACCGGAATTTGACCCGCCGCCCGGGCCATGAAAGCCGCCGGCGCCTGAGCCGCCACCCGGACCATTGTAGTTTTTAAAGGCCTTCATGATAGCACAATCCTTCCACAGATGAGTCGCCGGCTTCTCTCTAGAACCGTGTCTCGGACAAGGTTCATTCAACAGCTGTTCCAGAGAAGGTCCTGACCCGCCGCCTCGGGGAGGGGGCCTCCCCTTGCGTCGCTGGTTATTACCTTGAGAGTTGGTGTTGGCTACAAACTCTAGGCTGCCATCGGCCTTGCGCTTGCCTCCTCCTTGGTTCCCCGGGCTAAACTGAGGACCTTTGCCGTTGCCGTTCTTCTTTCCCTTCCCTGCCCTTTCATCATCTGAAGGGGGATCCTTGGTACCATCGGAATCGGCGTACTTGACAAGAGCTGCCATCAGTGTACCCATATCAGTACAGTCACGCTTAAGCCGCCCGAGTTTCATCTTTAGGGGCACAAAGCGACAGTTTTGTTCCAACATTAAGACTGCAGAGCCGGCATCCATCTTATCCGATGAATGTATGATCTCCTTGACCCGGCGAACCCAATGGGTCGTGGATTCACCCTCCTGCTGCTTACAGTTAGTCAGATCCACGATTGACATAGATTGCCTACAGGTATCTTTGAAGTTTTGAATGAACCGGGCTTTCAGCTCAGCCCAAGACCCGATGGAGTTCGGCGGTAACCCTTTCAACCACGTGCGGGCAGTTCCATCTAACATCATGGTGAAATATTTGGCCATGGCCGCCTCGCTGACTTCCAGCAATTCCATAGCCATCTCATAACTCTCGATCCAGGCTGCCGGCTGTAAGTCTGCTGTATAGTTAGGCACCTTCCTAGGTCCTTTGAAGTTCTTGGGTAGACGTTCATTACGGATAGCTGGCATCAAACACGGGACACCCCCGGTTCTAGTAGGGATACCCGCATCAACGGACATCGTCGGATAAGCCGGGGGGGTCTGGTAAGCCATCACTTGAGGCGCCTGCTCCGCCTCCTGGCGTGCTTGGTCTGCTACGTAGAAGGCCCCATTATGAGCCGGGCCATGACCAGGGGGCGGGTCATGGCGTCGGACATTACTTGAGCCGGTCGCCGAGACCATGTGCCGGCTGTAACTCGGGCTCTGCCCTGGACGAGGGGTTGAATGGATCCTATCCCGGCTGTAGGAGTACGCCTCTTGCTGCGCCAGCGCTGTCTGGAGGAGTTCTCTGACCCGGCGGGTCTCAATAGCCGTCGGAGAGTCGCCATCAACGGGCAGAGCCGCCAGCCGTGCCGCTGCGGCGACCATGTTCTCCAGCGGGTTATTATAATGGCCCGGGGGTATTGGCACATACTGAGGCGGGGCGGGGGCCCCCTGGGGAGGCCCCATCACTCGTGGTTGAATAAGGGGTCCAGATCCGGGTGCTACGACCCCCGGCGGGTGACTAGACCCTGCACCCGGTGTGTTGAAGAGGTTGCGCGGATCGTAAACCGGCGGGAGTCGAGATTGAGCCTTTTGATGCCTCCTTCTCATGACCTCATTGGCCGCGTTCTGATCCATCGTGAGTTGGAAGGACTGCGCCTGAATCAGCTGAGTCCGGGCATCGAGAGCCGCCCGCTCCGCAGCCAGTCTGATCCCTTCCGCTGCAAGGTCCTCTTTAGCTTTTATCAGATCCAATTTTAGCTGTGCCACCGCCGCATCATGCTGAACTTGATCCGCCGGGTCGACCGTTGCGGTTAACAGGGTCGTCATCTTATCCGTGAGATCCATCAGCACCTGAGCCGGGGAAGGCACCGGGTTTTCCGATCCGGAAGCGGGGTTCTGAACAGGCTGCGCACCAGCCATAAAAACTCCAACCTGACTTGGCGGCTCAAAAAGGTCCGGAATACTGCTGCCATCGGAATAACTCATGAGCCTGCCATCTTGAAGTTGGTACAACGAGTTTGACTCATCAGCGGCCGACTCGCCGTTAGAGCCGGCGGCCGCCTCATCCCCAGACCCAGATGGATCAGAGGGCCCTCCGTGGATGCATCCCACAAAAGCGCGCTTTAAGGCAGGCCGGGCCCGGGCGGGTCGTGCGCGCTGAGCCGTTTCGATGAGACCGGCGCGGAGATCCGGCTCGGGGCCCGGCTCTCCAATCTTGCCGATGAAGACATGAATTCCACCGAAGGGGACCCGGTACCCGTACTCCACTGAGCCGGCGTCGGGGCCCCAGTCCGCATCGTCGATGTAGAGCTTGCCGCGACGACTCTTGGTCATCCAGCCCACAACGTATCCCTTGAGCCCTTCGAAGCTGCCCTTCAAGAACTCAAATCCACCGTGCGCCAGCCCCACGGTGGGCGCCAACTGTCGTGGAATTGTCACGACAGATGTCCTCGGGTTAGGACTTAGTCGTGGTGCCATCGCAATTGGGAAGCTTGAAGGGGTTAAGTGGGACAAGGAACACGAGGGTTTATACTGGTTCGGCCCCTTACGGTGAAGGTAAAAGCCTACGTCCAGTTGAGGTGGTATTAATCAGGGTTTCGATAACCAGGGAGCTAAACAGCTATGCCCGGCTCTCGATCAGATTGTTGTCGCCTTTAAACCGCTGCCGGGTCGTCCCCTTATATAGGGAGGCTGACGCCCAGCAGCCCTTAGAGTCCCGGCCGGCTCATAAGAGTGTCCGGCTCGGACTCTAAACAATACTTGCCCTACACTACAAGTTCTACTATAAAAATAAGGATTGTACTACGGGCCTTAAGCCATACCCGGGTCTCAGCCCATCTCTGGCCCATTATCTTGAAACTTGGCTCCGGGCTTCTGGCAATGACCCTACGAGTAACCCGGCCCCTCTTGGCGGGTGACTCTAAGGTCTATATCGTCAACACCATTGCTGCAGGAAAATAAGGAATTTGAACAAAGAGTCAGACGCCTGCCTCGGGAACACCTTCTCAATCATCATTTTATTTCTAGTTGTCCAAAGAGTCCATGACATGGCCGCAAAAATCAGCCAGAATATGCGGCGGTGACGGCCAGGCATGGTCGCCCTGGCCTGGAGGAAGTCCACGGGGTCCATGGCCTCCTAGTCGGGCCCTAGTGCCTCTCGGACGAACTGCCAAAGGACTCGGGCCGCTATGCACGAGAAAATGATATGGGCCACAGTCTCAGGGACCCTGCATAAAGGGCAGAGTCCATCACCCGGACCCTGTCGCTTAAGCACCTTGGTCCCCGAGGGGAGGCGATTTCTGAGAAGTTGCCAAACGAAGATCTTTACCGTCAGGGGCATGGGGGCCTTCCGTAAGTTAGCTAGCCAAGGGATAACGGGCAAGCGACCCAGAGCCTTGTATGCGGATTTGACGGAGAACTCACCCGAAGGTGAGAGGCGCCACGATACAGTGTCCGGATAGTCCGGCAACACTGGCGGCGGGGCTGCCAGGAGTCTAGTCCATTCGGCCTGCTCAACCTGCCCAAACATCCACCGGAACCGGATATCCCACTGTCCCAAACGTGTTGCCGCGGCAACAAGGATAAAACGGGTCCGTGCAGATCGAAAATAGGGTAGGAAATCCCATCCTGAGGGGTTCGGTACCCATCCATAGATCTAGCCAGAATTGGGTCCCGTCCCATTACCTATATTGAATGAGATCCCTAGGCGGATCTCGTCCTTGATCTTTTGGATGGATCGCCAAAATTGGGAACCTCCCAGGCGGGAGCATGCCAGGAGGGGTTCACCCCTCAAGTATTTAGCTAGAATCAGTCGTAGCCACAACCCTCCTTCGCCGCGCATGATCTGCCATACCTATCGTAGCATAAGGGCCACGTTCATGCGACGAGAGGCCATAATGCCCAAGCCACCCTGGTCCTTGGGTCTGCAGATATCTGCCCACTTGACCCTGTGATACTTCTGGGGGGCGGCCGTGGCCTGCCAGAAGAACCTCGCAAGCTCCTTATCGAAAGAGCCATGAACGCCCTCCGGTAGGATATACATCCCCATGAAAAACATGGGGAGACTCGCAAGGTTAGCAGAAATAAGGACCGATTTACTCGCCTTGGACGTAAATCGCCCGCGCCAGGGCTCGGCCCTCGTCGCCACACGTTCTATCAACGGATCGAAGGCACTCACAAGAATCGTTGAGTCAGCCAACGGTGTTCCCAAGTAAGTGATGGGAAATAAAGCCAATTTGCAGCTGAGGTTATCCGCAATCCGTTGATGCTCGTCCGCCGGGAAGCCTATAATGACAACCTCACTCTTATCGAAGTTGATTTTAAGTCCCGACAGCATAAGAGTAGGAACTTAAGATTCACTATGTCGAGGGCTGACCCTTCCACCATAATCATGGTGTCGTCTGCATATTGGAGGTGGGTGACCCCACCCCCGGAGATGAGATGACTAACCACCCCTGATATGTGGCCAGACGTCCTAGCCTTATCCAGGATGCCTGCCAAAGCGTCAACAGCGAGGTTGAAGAGGAGAGGAGAAATCGGGTCTCCTTGCTTCACTCACGTAGAGGACGTGAAGAAAGGCCCCACCTCGCCATTAATGTTGATCGCAGTCCTACCGGATTGGACCAACTGCATGATCCAGGAGCACCATCTGTCATCAAAGCCCCGACGTTGGAGTACCAACCTCAAGAAAGACCAATCCAGACGATCATAGGCCTTTTGTAAGTCCAACTTGAGGAAGACACCCTTATGACCGCGCGTCCTAACCTCATGAACAATCTTTCAGAAAAGCCGTCTGTCGGGGGTGATCCAAGCGCTCTGCTACAGGGGCTAGACGGTTCGCGCACACTTTTGAGAAAATGCGCTCGAGCACATTACTCACCGTGATAGAACGAAAGTGGCAGATATCTCTAGCGCCAACTACTTTGGGGATAAGGGTGATAACCCTATAGTTTATACGGGACATGTCAAAAGTTCCAATGTAGACCTCATGAAACATTGGCATAATTACTAGCTTCGGTATGTTCCAGAATTTCTGGAAGAATACCACCGGCAAGCCATCCGGCCCCGGGGCCGACCCTGCTTCATAGCGGTGATGGCCCTGCCCATCTCTTCCGAGGAGAATGGAATACTAAGCTCCGCATTCTCGCTTTCAGACAATCTGTCTGCAGCCGGCGAGAAGTCCTCTGCCAGGGATACCCACACAATAGCAACGACATGACAGCAAACATAGCTGCAGGTGCATACACACACACATAGTCCTGGCCATGGGCAGCCCGGCCCGAAAAAACCCGACCCGACCCGGCTCCCAGGGGCCAGGCCCGGGCCGGGCGTTTTCGCGATTTCCTGAAGGGGCCCGGCGGGCTTTTACGTGTGTGGGCCGGGCTTGGGCCCAAAAACCAGGCCCGATGGCCGGGCCGGGCCTGGGTTTTTTGTGTCGAGCTTGGCTAGGCCCGGTCCGGCCCGATGTATGGCCAGGTATACACACACCACGGCTTTGCCGGCTTGTCGATGAGTCAGGTCGACAACGTACGCGAACGGGCCCTGATCCGAACAGAGATGACAAGAAGTGGACAACGTACGGCGTCGTGCTAAATTAACGAACGCTCTCTGGCCGGGGAGACGTCTCTGCAAGTGCAACCGTCGAAAACGACGAGACAGATACAAATACCTGGCCAAAAACCAACAAATTGCCTTTAGCGTACGTTGGATGGATGCCGTTGCAGATTCCCTGCTGAGCGCCCAACCGACCGCAGCAGAAAGAGCAGCATGCATCCATGCATCTACTACAGTATCAGATATCAGCCATGTTCTGCTTTGCTAGCTCCTGCCGGAAAGAAGGAATGAAGGTGCGTCGTGACGATCGGGCATATGTCATGTAGGATGCTGAGTCAGGATCCTGGGAAGGTACATAGAGGAAAAGGAAACACGTGGTCTACGTATATGGATTGGTAGGTCATTAGTCTCGGACGGTCGTGGCACATTTGGTGGCAAGACAAAGACTCGTTCTTCGTTGCTGCCTAGATCGGTCGAGAGTTAGCGTACAGTGTGTGTATGGTTGACTAGTCGTACGAGCTACAGTGTGGCTGGTTAGCAGCATACAGTAATGTGAGCTCAATTCACAGTACTACCATAAATTTGTGTTGGTCGCCGTAGCACTTTACCACATACACTATTTTAGAACGCAAATTTGGAGGCAATTAACGAGTAACGATGTAATCTAACTGTTCACTTTGCATTGCAGATCCTTAATATAGATAATTGACCAATTACGTGCTTATAGAACATCTAACAGTATGAGAAAACGATCGACCGGAAACTCACGACGGAAACAAACACGGGAGGTTCAAACATGCACAGAAGCGGGACATGGTTGCTCTCGCCTTCAGCGGAACGGCAAACCCGGCTACAGTCCCACAGACGACAGCCGCCGCGCGCGTCCGTCTGCGTGCAGATCCACAACGCCACACGACGGTTGCCGTGGATGACCGGACTCCTCCCGGCACCCGATCCCGCGAAACGGACTGCCAGAGCGCCGGCTAAGCTATAGCCGCATTGATACGATCCATGCGCGCGGTTGACCTCGCCGCCGGACATTCGCCGGTCCGATCCCGTGCCGTGACGGGCGCATGCAAAAAGGAAGACCTTGATTGCACCGATATGTGCCGTGAAGGACGCACCATGCGGGCGTCCGCCGTGGCGACTCCGGCGGTACGGCACGCGTGTTGTTGCTGGACCGCCATTAACTAGCTATGGCTTCGAGAACTATGAGACCGGGACACGTACGAACCCACTTAATACTAATGGAGGTTATTGGTTATTGGTGCAAGATCAACGTCTAGTGTTTAAAATGAAGGCGAACAGCACATGTAAACTTCGCCACGAAATAACAGGGCACGCAGGCAACTGGTCGAACACGATACGTTTGCTAGCACGGTAAATGAGATGATGTGATCTGATGCTGAAACTACCCACAGTGGGAGTAACATAGATAATAACATCACACATATCTAGATAAAGTAAATGATGTGATAAGCAATAAATGAAGAAAAAGAAGAAAGTAGTATATAACCAGTTACTAGTAATATGAGTAACATCACAAATATCAAGGTAAGGTGTGTCTATAGTCTAACAAATAAAGTGTTGCATATTACTCCATCCGTTCCATAATATAGTGCCTATAGATTTTTGCAAAAGTCAAACATTACAAACTTTGACCATATTTATAAAGAAAAGTAGGTACATCTAGAATACCAAATGCACATCATTGAATACTTCATGAGTTATATTTTCAGAATGTACATGTTTGATATTGTAGATGTAGACAGTTTTTTCTATACACTTGGTCAAAGTTGATAAAGTTTGACTTTCACAAAAATCTATAGGCACTACATTATGGAATCACACATATGTTACTCCCCACTATAGAGGTAGTAACATAGGCTAATAACATGGGCATGTTACTAGTCTATGTTACTATCCATTGTGGCTAGTCTGAGAGAGGAAAAGCTGTGCCACAAACGCTGCTCGCGGTAATTAAAGTCTTTGGCTAATTTCCTCCCACCAAATTAGGTACCAAGTCAGGTTTGCAGGCAAAGTACGTACTACCACGAAGCAAATTTAAGTTTTACGCACAATTATGGACAGACGAAGTAAACCTACCCTTTGCAGCCCTAAAATAACCAAGGTGTTCAGACCAGTAGTAAGATCGCAGTTACAAAGTTTTGCTTCGCTCGAAGTAACTTCTTGCTCTGATTCTGGAACTGCGAGCTTAATTGGACGGTCAAAACGTGTTTTCATCCTTCGCTCATTGTTAATTGAGCTTTACTACATCCACGGATAGTTACGGGGGGTTTACGGGCCTGGTCACCCAGCCCACCAGTTAAAATCGGGGGGCGCGATTAATTAGGAGAAGGAGATTAATTAGATGAATTAAAACAGGACAACTCAGCAGGTCCGTAAAGTCTGTGAGGTGGGAGTCCGTGTGTGTAGCATTTTTGTTGTTAATTAGACATGCATGCACTAGAACCGACTTTAACCTCCTCCCTTCCACTTCCACAGTGCTATCTATGCCATAGTGGGCGGCTAGCTAAGCTTTGTAGACGCCCAAGCAAGGAAAACAATATAGTTCCAGTCCACGTCAAGCTTAACAGTACTACTCGCGTGAACTCCCCATAGCCAACCTTTGACTCCCAACTCTTCCCCTACCCTTTTTCTCTCGCCCGTTTTAAATCCCCACACCCCACACGCACAAACGCCGCGAAGAACCACGCGAACCGAACCCACGCACCACCAGGGAAGTGGAGAGAGGCGGCGAAAGACAAGAGAAAACGCAGCCGCCGCCTGGAAGAAAGCGTAGCGTGGGAGCAAGGAGCAGCAGCCGGCAGGCAATGGGCAACAGCATCGGCGGCCGGCGCAAGGGCGCCAAGGTGATGCAGCTGGACGGCACCGCCTTCAGGGTGAAGCCGCCGGCGTACGCGGGCGCGGTGCTGCGCGACCACCCGGGCTTCCAGCTGCTCGAGTCGGAGCAGGTCAAGCTGCTCGGCGTGCGCGCGCGCCCGCTCGAGAACGAGGCGTTGCTCCGCCCGGGCCGGCTCTACTTCCTCGTCGCGCTGCCGCGCCCCACCGTGCCCCCGCGCCGCGCCTGGTCCGGCGCGCTCCACGTCGGCGCGCGGGAGAGGCTCGAGTCGCTCATGCTCACGCGCCGCTCCACCTCAGACCTCTCCTTCCCGACCGCGCCGGCCTCCCCGATGTCCACCGCCTCCGAGGGCGGGCCGGTCCAGCTCAGGATGCGCCTGCCCAAGGCGCAGCTCGCCAAGCTTATGGGCGAGAGCCGGGACGCCGCTGAGGCGGCCGCTAAGATCATGCAGCTCTGCGCCGCCAACGGCGCTGTGACGCCGGAGCGGAGCCCGCGGTTCCTGCCGACGGCGGACTGGGGCACTGGTGGGCTCGCGCAGACGCCAGAGCGGAGCCCGCGGTTCGTGCCGACGCCGGACTGGGGCGCCGGCAGGTTCGCGCAGACCCCAGAGCGGAGTCCCAGGTTCGCCGTGACGCCCGAGTGGGGTGCCAGGTTCATGATGCAGACGCCGGAGATGGCGAAGACGCCGGATAGGTGGTCTGCTCTACCCCGCACGCCGGAGTATGCATCAGCGGACGTCAAGGCCAGCCGCAAGGAGGTAATGCACTGCTTCTTTAAAAAAGTTATTAAAAATATTACTCCATGCTATTAAGGCCTGAATCAAACAACTTGATTGCAATCTAAAATGATCACAGTATAAATTGGTCCTTTTATATTGCTTTTCGTTCATCTGCATTTAAAAAGAAAGTTTCATGGGAAGGGAAACAATGTTTTTTTTTTTGCGAAATAAACAATGTTTTTTCTTTCAAGCAACGGTGGTATTTCATTACCCGGTCAAAAAAATAATGCGGAAACTTTCACCCAAAAGTATGTATTACAACTGTTTATTTTAACCAACACAATTTTTAATAATAAATTAACAATATATATCATATTTTATTTTTCAATACTCTGTTGAACATGCCTTTAAATGCTGTATGGATCTCTCTGTGATTTCATTCATGAATTCAAATGGGGTTCCCGCCCTCATGGTAGTCTAAAATTTTAAAATATATAATTTTTGTAAATGGTTCACACAGTTTACCCAATAAAATTTCTTATGAAATTTATCTTCAACTAATTCATATATCATTATAATCTAATTAAAACATGGCGTGCAAATATTTTTCTCTGTTTCACTCGGTTGATGTAGGAATATGTAAACAAGCCATGGGTTTATCTCTTTATCGATTGTGAAAACAGAAAAAACTACAGAAATATTCCTACGCCATTGGATCCCTACGTGTCCAATGAGGCACCATCTAGAGCTGTTAATAGTGTTACCAATATTTTCCGCCGATGCAGACGTGTCTTAAGTACAGTAGCGTGTTTGAGGTTTTTCCTGACACGTTACTACGTTAGTTATTTGTTGGCGATCAATTCTAGGATTTGACTGGTTGAGTGATGATGCAAAATACAGCTGCTTGTCATACTCCTACTTGAATATCTGGAGGCATAAGACTATTCTCACTTTCTGGCTGCGGATTAAGCATAGCAGTAGCAGTCATAGATCTACCATTTGAAGATGTTTCGCATGCTGAAGTTTCAGAGCGAGTTCTCTGAATCTTAAATGTTGTCAACAGATATTTTAGCAGCCATTGTGATGCTCCTTCCACATTTCTAATAACTACTCTAGTGGAGCTGATCTACAGTCGGATTTGTAGAAAGTCTATGCGTACCAAGGATGATCTTAAATTTCCGTTTCAAAACGTTAGGCCTACCTGAATTATCCTATGGTAGCAGAAGAAACACGCCGAGCGTCACATGTCTGACCAAGTGTCCAGATCGAGAAAATTTCAGGGATCATAACGAGCCAAGTTGCTTGATCCGCTTTATGCCATTAGTGTAGCTCCGGCCGATTCTTTCGGGTCACCGTCACTAATGTTGCAACTTACTGGTTTGATTTATTGTTGAGCACCTCAAAGTCAAACCGGCAATCCAGACCATCAAACTAGCTTTAGGCAGCAGCAGGCAGCCGTTAGATGATGATATGATAACTATCTCACCGAAGTTTTCTCTAGGGTAACTATCGCATTGAAGATTTGAAGTTAAACCTTATCACCATGACAACATTAGCAATCGTTTTCTTTTGGTGCTAATTTTTCTCGCTCGAAGATAAGCAATAATACATCAGCAGAGCTTTTCATTAGGATATGCTTTGATTTTCTCTCTCACAAGTACGCTAAATTATTGTTGGCTTCGTCACGCGATCTTTGTTTCCTGCACTTGCTGTTCAAATCTTGGCTCCTATCGTTTTCGCGTAATGCGCGAACAGATTAGCGTTTGGCTTGAAACGAATTGTCCGTCGCTTTTGCTGACATCTTCTCCTGTGATTTCGTTTGTGGTGTTTCAGAAGCGAACGCGGTTCGTGGCCTTGCCGGATGAGATCATAGCATGATGACTTTCTCGTCCGCCTGAAGCGAGAGAGCTCATTACTGTCTGCAGCACCGCAAGCATGTTGATGGCCTCTTCAGATTCAGAGCGTGGACAGCTCACCCGTGGAACGATAGGGCTAGTGATTCATGGACAGAACTCCGCCTCGTGGAACGTCCAGAGGCTGCAAGAAGTGTTTATTTATCCCAATGGAAGTCGAGGTGATCAAGAGTACCCCGTCCCTATGGAGGCAAGGTGATTTTTGGGCATGCTTTTTCGACAAGAAAGGCACGTTCACCATTCATTCAGCGGATAATATGCTGGTGAGCACCAAAACCAAGCTCGGATACTAGGAGGTAAGAGAGGTTTGGGCGAATATGTGGCAATACTTTGGAGGCAACCCGACTCATTGGGGAATTCGCTCGTGGACTGCACCATGGCGAAGTGCGTATGGGTGCTTGTAGATGAAGACTAGATCATTGATGGTGTGCGTCGCCGTGCCAGTCTATTGTACAGTGAATATATAAATACATGAAAAATATTTAATTTTGTCCAAACATAGACATCTATTTGTCGGTAATCAAGAGAAATATCAATGTACAAATTGGCTTTGGTATGACAATAAAACGGTGCACACTTAGTAAATATAGCTAATCGGTATCGTCCAGACCGATAATAAGCAGCAACACAAATATGAAATAAACATGTAACATTATTAGGAGGAGAGAAGAAAAGAATAATAACAACTTCGATGGCCGATAGTCGTTCATGTTTAATGCTATCATAGGAAGCCTAGATCTGAGAGAGATTGACCTCACGGGTAGGCAATACACTTGGGCAAATAAGTTACAGAATCCAACATATGAGAAGTTGGATAGAGTTTTGACGAGTATCAAATGGGAACAAAATTTTCCTCTGGTAATGGTGTGTGCGTTACAAAGAGGAATATCTGACAAACACACCCCTTCTTGTTGATTCCGATGATGTGGTGCATCATGGAAACAAAAACATCTACTCGTTTGAAATTGCGTGGTTCGAGAGAAAGGATTTCCTTGAGTTGATTGCAAGGGAATGAGCCTTAGAGCAAAGGGGTGCGTCGAATATCAAAAAGTGGCAATTTAAGATTAGACGACAATTTTTGAGGGGTTGGGCTAAGATAATAGTGGTATATATAAGTAGCAGAAGGAGAGGTTGGTTAACGTCATTAACGAACTCGAGAATAACTCGCTCGACATTAATGAGCGGGTGGCTAAAAGAGAGGCTGAGGTCAGTTTGGCGAAGCTTCTCAGAGATGAAGAGATCAACTGGGCGCTTCGAGCTAAAGTGCGTCGCGTGGTTCAAGGGGATAATAATACACAATTTTTCCATATGATTGCCAATGGGAAACACTTGAACGGGACGAAGGTACAATTGTTGGCCATGATAATCTTAAGATATATATTACTAATTTTTATAAAAAGCTGTTTGGGGCCCAAGTAGAAAATTATGTCTGACTAAACGAGAGTTTAGTTGAGGATATACCACAACTGGGAGAAGATGAGAATGAGGTTCTTACTGCCCCTTTTTCAGAGAAGGAAGTGATTGAGGCTATTTGGCAAATGAAAATTAATAAATCACCTTGTCTGGAAGGTTTCGCAGTAGAATTCTATAAGAGGTGTTGGGATATTATTAAAGGCGACTTGATGCCAGAGGCAGAGTTAGGCTAATGCAAGGGTATGCAATGCATACCCAACATTTTTTTGCAAAAACAATTCAGTATAAGCTCCTATATGCGTTTATATAACATATGGCAGTGTAGTTGTACGTACAGGAGAAGAGAAATGAAGAGAATAACGATTCAGACCCACTTGGGCCTATATTGGGTTCTACTCGTTCCTAGGTAGTGCTACTGGGCCGTGTATTTCGAGGCAGAATGCTGCTCGATTTGACGAAGCCAAGGAGACAGCGTGCCTAGGAGCCTTCGACTCGACGATTTCGCTGATTCAACCGCCCGCTGCGCTGCATCAAGGAACTGGGGCACATCGCTGCGCCGCGTCCGCATGCCCACATCGGCCATCGGAAGCCGCCGCCAATCGATCTCGTTCCCGCATGTTCGCGGCTTCCATTGCAGGCTGCAGGGTCGCAGCGGCGCACACACATCTGCCATCTAGCAGGAAAGTCGGCAACGACGACGGCGTGGGCAGTTCTCCCATTGTCAGGTTGATTTTTGCGAGACAGTGAGTGTTTATTCTTGATTTGTCTGAATTGTTAGCTAAGAATAAAGGATTATCTTCATTCCCTGATTTTGAGTAAATTTGTAGTTCGGTTTGTATTGTCTGGCTATAAAATTTGTGAAGAAGTCCAACAAAAACAAGATGAATTTCAAGCTTCTTAGTTTCTGAATTATGAACATTCAAATCTGGAAGACTTCCCACCATTGCCACCATCACTATGTAACATGCATTTTTTTATAGGTGTGAAAAATGAAGAACAAGGGCGGTGATTTGAAGCGTTTGTGGCACAGAGCTGCTTCAATGGCCCGAAGATAAGTTCGACATTAACACCAACATTGCTATCTATCGACGTTGAAAACCAAGTTCAAGATCAACATCGGTATCATGAACTTTTTTATTTCTTATGTTGTTGTGAAGCAAAAAAAATTCACCACGCATACCCATGTCGGAAATCCTGGCTCCGCCACTGCTTGATGCCTATGTTCCATGATTTGTTTAGTGGTCACTTACAGCTTATTAAATTGAACTTTGGAACAATTACGTTGTTACCAAAGAAGGAAGAAGCGGTTCACATTGAGCAGTTCAGACCAATATGTCTGCTTAATGTGAGCTTCAAGATCTTCACAAAAGTTGGTACGAACCGTGTGACACAAATTGCTCATTCTGTGGTTCAGCCGACTCAAACAGCTGCCTTCATTCCTGGATGACACATACTTGAGGGGGTGGTCGTCCTCCATGAAACACTACATGAAATCCAGTCAAAGAAACTAGATGGAATAGTTTTTAAAGTGGATTTTAAAAAGGCTTATGATAAGCTAAAGTGGCGGCTCTTACAGCAAGCCTTGCGTATGAAAGGGTTCGATGCAGCTTGGAGGAAGCAGGTCGAATCTTTTGTACATGAAGGCAACGTTGGAATCAAGGTGGATGACGATATAGGTCAGTACTTCCAAACGCAAAAGAATCGAGACAGGGAGATCCGATGTCTCATATCCTTTTTAATGTTGTCGTCGATATGTTGGTCGCTCTCACTAATAGAGCGAAAGAGGACGGCCAGGTAGGTGGTCTTATCCCACATCTGGTGGACGGTGGGGTATCCATTCTACAATATGCAGATGACACCATTATTTTCATGAAACATGATCTAGCTAAGGTAAGAAACATGAAATTAGTTTTATGCCTTTTCGAACAACTGTCCGAACTGAAGATTAATTTCAATAAGAGTGAACTATTCTATTTTGGATGCGCCAAAGAAAAACAGGATAATTATAAATAGTTGTTTGGTTGCGAGCTAGGTTCTTTACCCTTCACAGACCTTGGGAATCCCAATTCATCATCAAAACTCACCAACAAAGAGTGGAAATGCATTGAAGATCGATTAAAAAATTGAGTTGCTGGAAGGGCAAACTCCTATCTTATGGAGGCCGGTTAGTCCTTATAAACTCGGTACTCATGAGTATGACGATGTTTCTCCTATCTTTCTTTGAGGTACCTGTAAAGGTACGAAAAAGATTGGATTTCTACCGATCTTGATTTTTCTGGCAAATTGATGAAAACAAAACTAAGTATAGGTTGGCCAAATGGGACACTATTTGTAGACCGAAGGACCAAGATGGCTTGGGCATTGAGAATCTGGAAGTGAAAAATAGGTGCTTACTTAGCAAATGGCTTTACAGACTGGCGGTTGATGCGGCTTGAAACTGCGTCAGTATTTCCCCAAAGAGAAAGGGATGATGCAGTACAGCTATGGTCGGTATTTCCCTCAGTTATGAAACCAAGGTTATCAATCCAGTAGGAGAACCAAACAACACTATGTAAACGGTACCTGCACACAAAGAACAAATACTTGTAACTCGACGCGTAAGAGGGATTGTCTATCCCTCCACGGCAAAAAGATAGATTAAATTGTATGAGATTGGATAAATAGATCTAACAAGAACACAAAATAAAACAAATAACGAAAAAGTGCAGCAAGATATTTTTGGGTTTTTGAAAATATAGATCTGAAAACAATATGATAAAAGATAGACCCGGGGGTCGTAGATTTCAGTAGTGGCTTCTCTCGAGAAAATAGCATATGGTGGGTAAACCAATTACTGTTGGGCAATTGATAGAAGAACAGATAATTATGCCAATATCCAAGGCAATGATCATGTACATAAGCATCACATCCAAGATTAGTAGACCGACTCCTGCCTGCAGCTACTACTATTACTCCACACTCGACCGCTACCCAGCATGCATCTAGTGTATTAAGTTCATCGAGAAAGAGAGTAATGCAATAAGAACTATGACATGATGTGGACAAGATCTATTCATGTAGGAATAGACCCCATATTTTTATACTTAGTGGCAACGATACATACGTGCCTCGCTACCTCTTCTGTCACTGGGTGAGGACACCACAAGATCGAACCCATCACAAAGCACCTCTTCCCATTGCAAGAAAAATCGATCTAGTCGGCCTAACTAAACCAAAGATTCGGAGAAGAAATATGAGGCTATAAATAATCATGCATATAAGAGATCAAAGAAAACTCAAATAATATTCATGGATATAGATCTGATCATAGACTCGAACTTCATCGGATACCAACAAACACACCGCAAAAAGTCATTACATCAAATAGTTCTCCAAGAACATCGAGGAGAACATTGTATTGAGAATCAAAAAGAGAGAAGAAGCCATCTAGCTACTGCCTACGGACCCGTAGGTCTATAGTGAACTACTCACGCATCATCGGAGGAGCACCAATGAGGATGATGAACCCCTCCGTGATCATGTTCCCCTCCGGCAGAGTGCCGGAATAGGGCTCTAGATTGGATCTCATGGTTCTGGAACTTGCGGCGGCTGAAATTATGTTTCGATCGCTCCCCTAGGGTCTCTGAAATATCTGGGTATTTATAGAGCTGAGAGGCGGTGGATGAGAACCCCGTGGGCCCACAACCCATCAGGGCGCGCCTGGGCCTCCTGGCATGCCCTAGTGTCTTCTGGGCCCCACTGGCCTCCCTCTGGTGCTTCCTTGGCTCCCAAGTTGTCTTCTGGTCCCAATAAATCTCCAAAAAGTTTCGTTGCATTTGGACTCAGTTTGGTACTAATAGTTTGCGAAGTAAAAAACATGCAAAAAATAGCAACTAGCATTAGGCACTATGTCAACAGGTTAGTCCCAAAAAAGATATAAAGTTGCTATAAAATGATTGTAAAACATCCAAGAATGATAATATAATAGCATGGAACAATAAAAAAAATTATAGATACGTTGGAGATGTATCAGCATCCCCAAGCTTAATTCCTGCGCGTCCTCGAGTAGGTAAATGATAAAAATAGAATTTTTTATGTGGAATGCTGCCTAACATGGTCATCACATATCTTTTCTTTTGTACCATGGACATTTGGACTTTTAGATGGTTCAAAGCAATAGTCTATATTTGACATGAAGACTTCAATACTCAAGCATATCAACAAGCAACCATGTCTTTCAAAATATCAACACTAAAGAAAGTTATCCCTGGCCCATCATGCTCAATCATTGATCCATTCACGAAACACACTCGAATATTAGCTACATCCAATGCACAATTATGATCATAGTGCTCCCTAGTTGGTGCTTTATAAGAGAAGATGGAGACTCAAATAAAAATAAAAATTGCATAAAGTAAATAGATAGGCCCTTCGCAGAGGAAAGCAGAGATTTGTAGAGGTGCTAGAGCTCAAAGCAAAAATTGAGATTTTTTTGAGAGGTATGCTTTTCTTGTCAACGAAAACGACCGAGTAGTTCCCAATACTTTCCATGCTAGATATATCATAGGCGGTTCCCAAACATAAAATAAAGTTTATTTCTTTTTCTACCATTCTTTCACAATCCATGGCTAGCCGTATCCACGGGTGCCTTCATACCAACACTTTCCAAGGAATTTATTATTTGACAACATAAAGTAAATTTCTTTTTCATTTCGGGTCTGGGCATCCCTATTACCGCCGTACTCTCGTGCAATGACAAGTGAATAAACACTCTTCTTGAGAATAACACATCTAGCATGGAAAAATATTGGCCACCCCTGCCGCTTCATGAGCGGTACGGGCACACAAAAAGGAAATTTATTTTGAAAATTAGAGTTGCACATACGAATTTACTTAGAACGGCATGAAAATACCACATATAGGTAGATATGGTGGACTCATATGGCATAACTGGTTTAAGGATCTTGGATGCACAAGTAGTATTCCCACTTAGTGCAAATGGAGTCTAGCAAACAGATTGAGAAGCAACCAACCAAGAAACAAAAATTCTCATAAACGAGCATTAAGCATAACTAACACCGAATAATGCACCACAAGTAGGATGTAATTTCATTGCATAACTATTGACTTTCGTGCTTGCATAGGGAATCACAAACTTTAACACCAATATTCTTACTAAAGCATAATTACTCACCAACATGACTCGCATATTACTATCATCGTATCTCAAAACTATTACAATTAATCAAGTTTATTTTGTCCAATAATCTTCATGAAAGTTTTTATTATATCCCTCTTGAATATCTATCACTTTGGGACTAGTTTCATATACTGCCATTGCTTTTGACAAGCTCAAACAAATTTAAGTGAAGAACATGAGCATAAAGATTTTCATCTCTCAAAATAATATACGTGAAGCATGAGAGAATTTCTTCAAAAAATTACTAACTATCAAATAAATCTAAGTGAAGCATGAGAGTATTTCTTCAATTTTTTTTAAAGCACATCATGCTAAAAAAGATATAAGTGAAGTACTAGAGCAACTCCATAGCTAATTTTTTTAAGTGAAGCACATAGTGCAATTCTAACAAATCATAGCATCATTATGGCTCTCTCAAATAGGTGTGTCTAGCAAGGATAATTGTGAAAAACTAAAAAGCAAAACAAGCAAAGACTCATATAATACAAGATGCTCCAAGCAAAACTCATGATATGTGATGAATAAAAATATAGCTCCAAGTAAAATTACCGATGGTTGTTAGAAGAAAGAGGGGATGCCTTCCGGGGCATCCCCAAGCTTAGTTGCTTGGTTCTCTTTGAATATTAACTTGGGTTCCATGGGCACCCCAAGCTTAGGCTCTTTTCACTCCTTATTCCTTCATCCATCGTGATCTCACCCAAAACTTGAAAACTTCAATCACACAAAACTTAACAAAACCTTCGTGGGATCTATTAGTATAATAAAGCAAATCACTACTCTAAGTACTGTTGCAAAGCCATTCATATTTTATTATTGCATTATACCTAATGTATTCCAACTTTACCATGGCTTATACCTCCCGCTACAATCCATAGATTCATCAAAACAAGCACACAATGCAACGAAAACAGAATCTGTCAAAAACAGAACAGTGTGTAGTAATCTGGACTTTGTCCATACTTTTGTAACTCCAAAATTTCTGAAAATTTAGGAAAACGTAGGCAATTTGTATATAAATCTTGTGTAAAAAAACCAGAATTTTATCGCGCTTCTATGATTTTTAACAATTCTTCTACTGGGCGCAAAAGTTTCTGTTTTTGAACAAGATCAAATCAACTATCACCCAACATGATTCCAAAGGCTTTTCTTGGCACAAAATCTAATTAAAATAGAAATAAAAAGAGAAAAAATTATTTTATTCATTGTGTTGCCTCCCAACAAGCGCTATCGTTTTATGCCCGTAGCTAGGCATTGATAATTTTAATGATGCTTGCATGAAAGACAAGAATTGAAGCACAAAGAGAGCATCATATAGCATGTGAAAATCACATTTAAGTCTAACATACTTCCTATCCATATGCATTTTATAAGCAAACAAATTATCAAAACAAGCAAAAACTAGCATATGCAAGAGAAGAATAAAACATTGACAATCTCAACATGAAGAGAGGTAATTTAGCAACATGAAAATTTCTACAACCATATTTCCCTCTCTCATAATAATTACATGTGGGATCATGATCAAATTCAACAGTACAACTATTACATAACATATTCTCAACATGATCCACACACATGCAAAGTTGACACTCTTCGAAAATAGTGGGATTATTATTACCTAAAGTTGACGCTCTTCCAAACCCACTTCCAATATTATTATTGCAAAATTTATTATCAATATAATATTCATCATGAGGCTTAAATAAATTTTCAAGATCATAAAAAACATTATCGCTAGGGATGGCAATGGGTACCCATTGCCCACATAACCGGCGGGTAAAAACCCTATTAGGGTAAAGGTATAAGACAAAAAATCACCCATGGGTATATAAATAGAAAAAAATTCAAACCTGTCGGGTAGAGTGGGTACGGGTATGTGAAACCATAACCCATACCCGCGTACCCATATACCACACAACATCTGTCAAGTGTTCCCTCACTATCATTTAGCTAATCTGACTTCCCATAAAATACATCTAAGCCCGTAGCCCACGTAGGCACATACACGGAAACGAATCCCATATCTCTCTCTCCCCGTGAATAACATGATTGGTGATTGGGTGAACGTGAATACATATATCTCTCTCCCCATGAATAACATGATTGGTGACTGGGCGAACTTGAATACATGATCACCTCGAACAATCGGATACTGATCTGCTCCTCATCTCCTCGTCTCATCTCGTCTCCTCAGCCATCGTTAGTAACTGCCGCCAGCGCCTCAGCCGCTCGGACGCCATGGACCTTGGGAATTTGTATCACCGCTCATGAGAGAACGAGGACCGGGAGAAGAAGATGCAACTCCTGCTCACGCGAACTGAGCCATAGGGCAGCGACGACCACGACAAGTAGCATGGCACGACTACCCCAATCCCAAGACTAACCCTGGATGGTGCCATCCATCTCCGCCCGCCAGGAAAGGTCCAGGTCCTCGGCCGACATCAAGGTCCTTGACCTCCTGATTCAGGGACGGTACATCACCGTCGCAACACAACAACGTCGAGCCGTCCGCCTAGACCTAGCCTGCTTCACAATGGTCGATCCTCTGCTGCCATGATGCACAAGAACAAGAGCAAGGATATTTCGACTTGGTGAGTTTCAATTTTTTGTTTGATTTTATGAATATAAGCATTGATCTTATATTTTTTTGTATATAGATGATATGATGTATTTGTGATTTGTGCATACATTGGTTGCTGCACGATGTGGGTATTTTTACCCGTGAGTACCCATTTTACCCTGTCGGGTGATGGGTGTGGGGAAAAATTACACCCATTCACAGGCATGAGTATGGGTGATGGGTAAGCTCAAGAGGGATGGGTAAGGGTATGTGGTAACTCCACCCGTACCCAAACCCGATGGGTGCTGAGGGAGTCCTGGACTAAGGGGTCCTCAGGCGTCTGTCCTGTTATCCATGGGCCGGACTGATGGGCTGTGAAGATACGAAGGCCGAAGACAATACCGGTGTTCGGATTGGACTCTACTTGGAGTGGAAGGCAAGCTAGGCGACCTATTACGAAGATTCCCTCCTATGTAACCGACCTCATGTAACCCTAGATCTCTCCGGTGTCTATATAAACCAGAGAGCATAGTCCGGATAGGACAGATTCATTACCATATACTCATAGGCTAGACTTCTAGGGTTTAGCCATTACGATCTCGTGGTAGATCAACTCTTGTAACACTCATATTCATCAAGATCAATCAAGCAGGAAGTAGGGTATTACCTCCATAGAGAGGGCCCGAACCTGGGTAAACATCGTGTCCCCCGTCTCCTGTTACCATCGATCCTAGACGCACAGTTTGGGACCCCCTACCCGAGATCCGCCGGTTTTGACACCGACATTGGTGCTTTCATTGAGAGTTCCACTGTGCCGTCGGCAAAGGACTCGATGGCCCCTTCGATCGTCAGTAATGGCGTGGTCCAGGGAGAAACCTTCCTCCCCGGACAGATCTTCGTATTCGGCGGCTTCGCACTGCGGGCCAACTCGCTTGGCCATCTGGAGCAGATCGATAGTTACGCCCCTGGCCACCAGGTCAGGTTCGGAAGCTTAAACTATGTCGCGGATATCCGTGGAGACTTGATCTTCGAGGGATTTGATACCGCGGCGATCGCTCCCCCTTTCTCCGATGAACATGACCTAAATCTGTCATCAGAGCACACCCATGAGATGGATCCTGTTGCTGCAACGGCCTCAGTACCAAAGCAGATCGCACCCTCCGAGGCGATAAAGTCTGCGGCATTGGAGCCCCACACGGACTCGACATCCTGCAATGCTTGCGTCAACGGAACCCCGGACTCGTTTCCGGCCGCACGTTCCGGACCGGATACACCTACGGACACCGAGCTGGATCGGTTGTCGATTTTCGAATTTAGCGCCGCGGACGTCTTCCAGCATTCGCCTTTGGATGACGTACTAAATTCTTTGAAAAACTTGTCCTTGGAGGAAGACTCACAGCCGAACTATGTTCGGTTCGAGCTAGAGGCGGACGAGGAGGAATTTTGCTTCTCACCCGCCACCCACTTCATAGCCACCGTCGATGACTTAACCGACGTGCTTGACTATGGCTCCAAAGACATCATCGGTATGGACGACGATGCCGACAATGAGCAAGGCCAAGACCCGCCATTTACTGGATGTTGGACGGCCACCTCTTCGTACGACGTATACATGGTTGATACACCCAAGGGATCTGGCGACGACAAAGAAGAGCCAGATAAGAATAAAACTTCCGAGACGCAGTCCAAGCGCCGGCGCCCCAAACGCCCGTTCTAAGCCTCGCCGCTCAAAGGACAGCAATACTGGTACCGAAGAAAATAGCACTCCGGGCGACGCCGAAAACAATGAAGACCCTGTCGGAGCTGCATCCGAACAGGAGGAACATGACGACAGGCAAGACAACCCTGATGAGCAGGCCATAGGAGATGACTCGGGGGGCGATAGTTACCGTCCACCCTCCAAAGAGGAGACAAGCCTCGGCAACGAAGATTTCATCGTGCCTGAGGACCCTCTGGAGTAGGAGCGCTTTAAGCTTCAACTCATAGCCACTGCAAAGAGCCTGAAGAAGAAGCAACAACAGCTTCAAGCTAAACAAGATCTGCTCGTTGACAGATGGACTGACGTCCTGACAGCGGAAGAATATGGCCTCAAGCACCCAACCAAGAGCTGCCCAAAACGCAGAGTGCTACCTCAATTCGATGAGGAGGCACCGGAGCACACATCTCCCCCGCGTAATGCGGAACGACCACCACGTGGTCGAGACAGGGCGGCCGACCGGCCACCACACGGTCGGGATAAAGCGGCAACTCATGCCGAACAGCAGACTGCCCAACCGCCCCGCAAAAATAAAGATAGAAGAATCCGGGGTCATATGTATGACCTCCGGCAGACCCTGCACAGTAGAGCAGGACATACAAGATCGATCTACGGATCATGAGAACGTGCCTCGAGGCATGAAGACGGCTACCTATTCGGACGTGACAAACCTAACCACGCCCGGTACGAATGCCGCAGACGAACTCCATCAGAGCTACGCCGCGACACGGCACGGTACAGAGGTGCCGCACACCCTCTCTGCTTTACAGACGAGGTACTGGATCACGAATTCCCCGAGGGATTCAAGCCCGTCAACATCAAATCATACGACGGCACAACCGATCCCGCAGTGTGGATCGAGGATTTCATCCTCCACATCCACATGGCTCGAGGAGATGATCTCCACGCCATTAAATACCTCCCACTCAAGCTCAAAGGGCCAGCTCGGCACTGGCTTAATAGCCTGCCTGAAAATTCTATCGGTAGCTGGGAGGACTTGGAAGAAGCTTTCCTAGACAACTTCCAAGGAACTTATGTCCGGCCACCAGATGCCGATGACTTAAGCCACATAGTTCAACAACCTGGAGAATCAGCCAGAAAATTCTGGACTAGGTTCCTAACCAAAAAGAACCAGATCGTTGACTGTCCGGACGCCGAGGCCTTAGCAGCCTTCAAAAATAGCATCCGTGACGAATGGCTAGCACGCCACCTCGGCCAAGAAAAGCCGAAGTCCATGGCAGCCCTCACGGCACTCATGACCCGCTTTTGCGCGGGAGAGGACAGTTGGCTGGCCTGTAGTAACAACACAGACAGCGAGACAGGCTCCTCGGAGGCCAAGAATAGCACCGGTAAGCTTCGGCGCAACAGAAACAAACGCCAAAGCAATGGCGATAACACCGATGACACAACAGTTCATGCCGGATTCAGTGCTTCCAAGTCCGGCCAACGAAAGAAGCCCTATAAAAGGAGCAGTGGAAAACCATCCAGCTTGGACCGCATACTCGAGCGTCCTTGCCAAATACATGGCACCCCAGATAAACTGGCCAACCATACTAACAGAGATTGCCGGGTATTTAAACAAGCCAGCAAGGTAAATAGCAGAAACAAAGAAGGGGAATCGCAGAGCGAGGACGATGACGAAGAGCCCCAGCAGCCGAACACTGGGGGCAAAAGAAATTCCCCCTTGAAGTCAAAATGGTGAACATGATATACGCTACACATATCCCCAAAAAGGAGCGCAAACGCGCACTCAGGACGTCTACACGGTAGAGCCCGTCACCCCGAAGTTTAATTCGTGGTCATCATTCCTGATCACCTTCGACCGCCAAGACCATCCGACTAGCATCCGGCACGGCGGTTCAGCCGCACTGGTCCTCGACCCAATCATCGATGGATTTCACCTGACTCGAGTCCTAATGGACTGTGGTAGCAGCCTCAACCTGCTCTATCAGGATACAGTACGTAAAATGAGCATTGACCCCTCACGAGTCAAGCCCACGAAGACTACCTTTAAAGGAGTCATACCAGGCGTAGAGACCCGTTGTACGGGCTCAATAACGCTGGAGGTAGTGTTCGGTTCCCCGGATAACTTCCGAAGCGAAGAGCTAATCTTCGATATCGTCCCATTTCGCAGTGGCTATCACGCACTGCTCGGACGAACCGCATTTGCTACTTTCAACGCGGTGCTGCACTATGCTTATCTCAAACTCAATATGCCCGGTCCACGTGGTGTCATTACGGTAAACGGAAATACGGAACGCTCCCTCCATACAGAGGAGCACACCGCCGCCCTAGCAGCAGCAGTACAGAGTGGCCTTCTCAAGCAGCACCACAATCCGGCTGCCGAGCCCCTGGACATCATTAGGAGGGTCCGGCCTACACTCAGCAGGACAGCTCGGCTCGTCACAAGCCAAACTAGCAATTTGGCCCCCGTCCCAGCCCTAACGAGGCAATGGTGTTAGTACCACATGCATTTAAAACTACGCACTCGAAACCCCATGGGTACGGACGGAGACACAGCTCGCTCGCGATCCACAGTACGGCTTAATAGACCCTGGGATTCGCATGCTCCTGCTTTTTCTTTTTATGGGTTCTTCTTTTCTTTTTCAAGGTCTATACGGACGACCCGTTCGCAGAACACACCAAGGAGGCAACGAGCTATGGCGTACAAGGGAACCCCCAGGTGGTCTCTAATAAACGATTAGTATACTTGTTTTACATACCCGCATGCAGCTCGCCCATGGTTACGGCATGTTAAATAGCCTTACTTGCTTATCGCATTACTACTACAAAGTACGCCTCGACGTACTGACTACATCACAACAATGAATAAATGGTGGCGTCAGCTCATTACTTAATCTTTTCCGTTTCCTCACCTCAGTATCTATTACTCATCGCACACGTACATCATGGTACGTACTAGTACGCTAGGGGCTTCATTATACCCCGCATCACAGCAATAAAAGTCCGAACACTTTTTTAGTATAGTTCGGCACCCCGAACTTATAGCATTATATGCATCGGCTCCGAATCATGTCTTTGGTCAATAGTTGGGTTGCCCGGCTCCTGTGCTTACTACCTTACGTTCCGCTATATCGGCTAGGGTAGTAAAGGGAGAACTACTGCGATTGTGTCCCGGTTCTTCCGGATGAGCACCTCAGTAGAGAAAGCCGAAAACTGACTGTCATGATGTGGCGAGAGCCGGTCAGCTGTTCGTGAGGTTCCAAATCGTTGGAGATTTTTTCCGCTTCTTGCGAAGAATCGGTTGCCTTCCGAACACCAGGGGCTTCGCCAACTTTATTAATTGTCCAACCCCTATGGCTAAGTGGGGGCGGTAAAGGCCGCATAGTCTGATTTCCTTGTTCGCTGCGCTAAACACCTCCTTTAAGGACCAGAATGTGGAGTAAAGAGTGTTTAGATTTATCCCGAACACACCCGTACTATCTACGTGGGGGCAGAAGCCGACGACTGGTCATCCCCCAGATTAATAAACGGCCGCACAAGGGGTAAAATGTAAAATCATAAACATTACACTACATAACATCTTTGTTCCATATTACAGGGCAAGATAATACACATGTTCTTACGGGAATATAATATCCTTCAAACATTGCTCCGCCGCAAAACGGGACCCCTCCAGGACGCCATCAAAATAGTGCTCGGGTCGACGATGCTCCTTGCCCTCCGGCGGTCCTTCGATCATTAGCTTCTTGGCATCCAGCTTCGCCCAATGCGTCTTGACGCGGGCAAAAGCCATACGCGCACCTTCAATGCAGACCGACCGCTTCATGACTTCGAGCCGCGGACAGGCACTCACAAGCCGATGCACAAGTCTGAAATAGCTGACAGGTGCAGGATCGGCAGGCCACAGCCGGACTATCAGGTCCTTCATGGCCAGCTCCGCCAGCCTGTGCAGCTCGACCAACTGCTTCAGCTGGTCGCTGAAGGGCACCCGGTGTTCGGATCCCAGATATTGGGACCAGAACAGCTTCTCTGTAGACACCCCTTCTTCAGCTCTATAATGCTCGGCCACGTCCGACACACTGAGCGGCAGACCTGAAAATGCCCCTGGAAAAACAAATACAGGACAAGTACAAGGGACGTTTTCTCTACATGCTTGCTCGGCATGGTGAAAGACTCACCCGCCGCAATTTTCTGGGTCACTTGAATCTCCTGGAGAGTGCTCTGGGCTTCGGCTCGTGCATCCTGCGCGCTCTGGCGAGCCTTCGCCAATTCGGGCTCCTGCGCCTTAAAATCGCGCTCCAAGGACTCAAATTTCTCTATCACACCCTGGAGCTGCTGCTGCGCCTCGCCAACCTGGGCCTCGTGCTTCTCGCACAAAGCGCGTTCCTTGGCCACTTTGTCCTCGGCCTCGGCTAGCGCCTTCTTAAGGGTTGCCACCTCGGTTGTGGCCCCTAATAAAATTTATGACACTTTCAGTCCGGTTGGACTATTCATTTTTTTAAATGCACCCACGGGTTACTGCATACCTTGGCTATCCTCCAATTGCTTCTTCACGCGGCCGAGCTCCTCCTCGGCCCGCTCCAATTTTTGCTTCAGTCCGGAGACCTCCGTAGCATGAGCAGTGGCAGCCTGCAGCGATACCTGCTTATTCACATAGACAACTCAATTCAGACTCCTGCGATTTTTTGATCCTCTGTTAGGCTTTTCTTCCCGAACACCAAACAGAGTATCAGGGGCTACTGTCTATACTGTTATATTTTTCCTATAATCACATTACTTACCCCAAAGCCTGTTACAAGGCTAGTGGAGGCTTCGGTCAGTCCGCTTTTAGCAAACTAAACCTTCTCTATTACCGTGTCCATAAGGACACGATGTTCATCCACGATAGAGGCGCCTCGCAGCGCCTCTAGCAGATTATCCGGTGCCTCTGGTTGGACAGAGGTCACCGGTGGGACAGGCACGCTCCCTCCTTGGGGGGAATGCCGTTCGCTGGACCCCAGAGCCGTATAGATTTCCGGAATGGTATCCGGCTGAGGTCCGAAGGGAACTCGAACCCCGTCACCAGTCTCCATGGGGGCTTTTTTCCCCCGTGTGTCCGGTGTCTGAGGAGTCATCCTGGGGCGTCACCCCGATGATCTCCGGAACCTTCCCCCCGCCTGGAAATGCATTTTTGGACACCACCTCGTCATCACCCCTGAGTGAGACGGAATGGGCAGGTGGCGGAGATATGCTAGCCATCTCCTCTGTGTCCAGCGAATCCTCTGTCGAGGATCGCGGGGAGTCACCGCGCGCCGGACTGCAATGACAAAAATTTACGATATGTCAATATTACAAACCAGGAAGGCCAGACTTTTGCGAATTCTGGTACTTACGAAGCAGCCCGAGGCTTGGTCCGGCGAGGTCGTTTCGGACTGCTGTCGACATCCCACGCAGAGTTATCCGCGAAGGAGCCTCTAACCCTTTTAGGCGCTTCCGCCTCCGGGCTTGTGGGGGCTGCTCTCTTCTTCCTCCCCGCTTCAGGTGGGGAGTCATTTTCTTCTTCCTCTTCATCGCTGTCGTCAGCGGACGAAGAGGAAGTCTCACTTTCGGACGTCTCGTCTGGAGTGCTTCTCCGGCAAAGGCCCTTCTTGGCCCCTTTGGCCGCCTTTTTAGCCGTCTTCTCCGGCACCTCATAGGGTGCAGGGAACAACATCTTCTCCAATAATGGAAATTCTTGGTCCTCGGCCAGCGGAGCCGGACAGCTGATCTCCTCGGCCAAATTAATCCAGGCCTGAAAATAGGGGGAGGAAGTTTAAATTTCCTCTCAAAATATGCTAGTAGGGGATGCTCCTTGAAAACATTAAAGGAACTGACCGGGTTGGGCTGGCGCTTTAAACTAAGCCCGCGGTCTTCGGTCGTAGGCGGTGGCGTCTCACCGGCCTTGAAGAGCACCTTCCAGATTTCTTCGTGCGTTGTGCCGACGAGCCCCAGTAGCGTCTGGTGCTTGGCCGGCTCGAACTCCCACAAATTACAAGATCGGCGTTGGCACGGAAGGACCCGACGAACAAGCATGACCTGGACCACGTTGACGAGCTTGATTTTCCTGTCTATCATGTTCTGGATGCACGTCTGGAGCCCAGTCAGCTCGTCCGAGGGACCCCAGGTTAGGCCCCTCTCTTGCCAGCAGGTGAGCCGCATCGGGATTCCAGATCGGAATTCGGGGGCCGCCAACCAGTTAGCATCGCGCGGCTCAGTGATGTAGAACCACCCCAATTGCCACCCCTTCACCGTCTCCGCAAACGAACCTTCGGGCCAGGTGACGTTGGGCATCTTGCCCACCATAGCGCCTCCGGATTCTGCTTGCTGGCCGCGCACAACTTTCGGCCTCACATTGAAGGTCTTCAGCCATAGGCCGAAGTGAGGCGGGATGCGGAGAAAAGCCTCACAGACGATGATAAACACCGAAATGTTGAGGATGAAGTTGGGGGCTAGGTCATGAAAATCCAGCCCGTAGTAAAACATCAACCCGCGGACGAATGGGTGAAGAGGGAACCCAAGCCCGCGGACGAAATGTGTAGGAACACAACCCTCTCGTGGGGCTCGGGAGTGGGGACGATCTGTCCCTTGGCCGGGAGTCGATGAGCGATCTCTTTGGCCAGATATCCGGCCTCCCGGAGCTCCTTGATGTCCTTCTTCTTGACGGAAGAGGCCATCCACTTACCTCCAGCTCCGGATCCGGACATCTTTGGAGTATTTTCTCGAACAAGAGAGAAGCTAAGGCTTGGGCGCTGGAGCTCAGGGACGGAAAGGCTGAGGAAGAGAAAGGGCGTGGGTGGAAGAAGGGAGTTCTTACCCCCTTATAGAGGCCGCGAATGTCAAACGCCTCCCTGCTCGCCTTAAACTCACCTATTCCCATGGGCCGTGTAAACGACACGGTTGGGTTACCCATGCCCGCATTGATGAGAATCCCGCAATAGGGGGGGGCACGATCTCCGCTTCGACAAGACGTGCCAGTAGCAACCGCGTTTGGAAACGTGGGATGGCAGAAGAAAAAGGTTCAAAATTGGGACCGGACGGGCGTGATATCGCGCTGCAGGGAGCTGTCAGCGGATGGAACTCGTGTAAAATATATATATTCTCTCCGCGGTTGTGCGTGGTGCTTAACAGGTCCGGATACAATCATCACGTCCGAAGACTACCTTGGAGTTCGGAAGAAGGGGAACCCGCCTTGCAATGCCGAAGACAATCTGCGCGCCGGACTCCTCGTCATTGAAGCCAGGTTCAGGGGCTACTGAGGGAGTCCTGGACTAAGGGGTCCTCGGGCGTCTGGCCTGTTATCCATGGGCCGGACTGATGGGCTGTGAAGATACGAAGGCCGAAGACAATACCCGTGTCCGGATTGGACTCTACTTGGCGTGGAAGGCAAGCTAGGCGACCTATTACGAAGATTCCCTCCTATGTAACCGACCTCATGTAACCCTAGATCTCTCCGGTGTCTATATAAACCGGAGAGCATAGTCCGGATAGGACAGATTCATTACCATATACTCATAGGCTAGACTTCTAGGGTTTAGCCATTACGATCTCGTGGTAGATCAACTCTTGTAACACTCATATTCATCAAGATCAATCAAGCAGGAAGTAGGGTATTACCATGTTGTCATCAATGCACCAAAAAGGGGGAGATTGAAAGTGCAAGTATCACTTAGATTATATTTTGGTGTGATGACAATGTGGTTAGTGGAACTAATGTTGGTTGCTAAAGTTTATCTCAGGACATTGGTTCCAAGGTGTCCATTGATGGAGGTGTGCGACCCCCCAGTCCAAAAATATCAAAGGCGTGGTTATCGGCGACTCGAAGGTTTTTCGTTTTGGTTCGATTTGAGTCGTAGGTAAAACCGCACTATCAAGAGGGGTCTTCGTGGAATTAGTGTCGTGTGGGAATGCCTCCAAGACAGATACACCAGCCCTCCTACACCTCCTCAGATATTCCACTTGTGGTGTGCTTTGCCGTGGTGTCTTGTGATGTTTTCATCAGAAATCTTCTGGACACCCCGTGTGCACGGGGTCTCTGACCCCCGTGCGCACGGGGTAGTCAGAATATTTCTGGACACCCCGTGCGCACGGGGCTGACTTGGCCCGTGCGCACGGGGTACCTCGAAACTCACTGGACACCCCGTGCGCACGGGGCTGACTTGGCCCGTGCGCACGGGGTACCTCGCATCTCACTGGACACCCCGTGCGCAC
>NC_057814.1:168175174-168186353 GCF_018294505.1 Triticum aestivum | reverse complement strand
GGGGCTGACTTGGCCCGTGCGCACGGGGTACCTCGAAACTCACTGGACACCCCGTGCGCACGGGGCTGACTTGGCCCGTGCGCACGGGGTACCTCGCATCTCACTGGACACCCCGTGTGCACGGGGCTGACTTGGCCCGTGCACACGGGGTCCAACGGGCAGAAATCCCCTCCCGGCCAAGAACACTATAAAAGCCCCCTTCTTCCTCCTCCATCCCCTAACCCTAATGTCTTGTTGAGCTCCTCCATTGCTACACCCCATTTTGCTCACTACTCTCAATCCCTCCACCCAATCTCGTTGAAACTTTGGGGATTGGGAGAGCAAGACCCGATCTACACTTTGACCAAACCAAATCGCATTCCCCGCAACATTCATCCACCATGACTTGTTACTCTTGGAGCTTGGGCTCCTAGGCGGTTAGAGGTTCCTCCGGAAGCTTCCTTGCTTGTGGTGTGCTCCGGAGAAGTTTGTAAAGGTGTGGTGGTCGCCTTCAAGACCAACCCCGAGTGATTCGAGGCTCATCCGTTGGGGGTGACTCGAAGGAGATTACGGTGAGCCTTCGGTGGCGTTCCGCAAGCTTTGGCTCCGGCACCGCTCCAAACGGAGAGTAGCTCTTCCCCAAGGAAGAGTGAACTTCGGGATAAAATCCTCGTCCTCGTCTCACTTGTGGTTAATCCTTTCCCGCACTTTACTTAGCCTTGTATGCTTGTTGGCTTGCTAATTAGTTTGTTGCCTAGCATACTTAGCTTAGAACTTGCTTGTCATATATGTTGTGTTCACCTAGTTGCATATCTAGTGAACCCTTTTTATCCGCTAAGCCTTAAAATTGACAAGAAAGAGTAAAATTTGTAGTTTCCTATTCACCCCCCCTCTAGTCGACCGTCTCGATCCTTTCAATTGGTATCAGAGCCTCGTGCTCTAATATAAGGTTTTACAACCTTAGAGGATATGGCCGATCTAGGGAATGAGGGAGGTGTCGCACCACTTGCGGAGGATGGTCAAAACCTCCCCCCCGCCGCGGCCGACGCACTTGTAGCTCCGGCCGTTGCTCCCGTCGCCCCCATTAACCCGGGTGCCCCGTTGACCGCGGCCGATATTCTTTCAATGTTTGCGGACCTCAAAACTTCTATGTTGAAAGAAGTTCGCTCCTCGGTCAAGGAGGAAATTGATGCTCGCTTAAAGCCCTCGACATCCGCCTCAAACTCATTTGATCCAAATGCGGTTCATGATGCGGATGATTCGAGAGAACCTCTTGCATCCCCGGCTCACACTCAAGTTCCCAAGTACAATGCCGTGGAACCATTTTACTCACCACAACCCTTGCAACACCCTCGCATTAATCCTGTGGGGCCTCCGCCCCCTTTGAAAGCTAACGCGTTTGCTAAGTGGAAGCTAGATATGGAGTCTCATATTCGCAGTGCATCTACACAACTATGGTGGATTGTGGTCAATGGTTTCAACCCCAAGGATCCCATGAATCTCACTCCAAGAGAAGCAGTTGATGATCAACTCAATGCTACCGCCCACCACATGTTGCGCACCGCGGTGACCGATGACTATAGTGACTGCATTGCTCTCCTCAAGACCGCCAAGGAAATTTGGGATTGCCTTGAGGAGGCCCTCGAAGGTGATGAAGCAATTCGAAGATCTCGGTTGGCTTTGCTCAAGCAAGAAGTCAACCTATTTGTGAGAAATGAGGGTGAGTCCGCGGAAGAGGTATATCGAAGGTTGAAGTCTCTTGTGCTCAATTTGAGAACCTTTGGGTGCACTTGGGCGAATGATGATTTCATTAATGACAAGTTCATTGATGCTATGGTTCTCACGGAACATACCATGGTGATGATGGTACATCAACGCCCGGACTATCAAAAGTTGACCGCGGCACAAGTTGTATCCACCTTCTCAACTCATGTTCTTTTGGAGACCAAGTCCAAGAAGACCTTTGCCATAGCTCAAGCCACCAAGAACTCAAATCTTGCATTGAAGGCCAAGAAAGTAGTTTCCCAACCCTCAAGGGATGAAGAAGTTGTTGAAGAGACTTGTGAGGAAGATGTTGACACCTCATGCCCGGCAAATGACTTTGCGGAAGACTTGGCTCTCTTGGTCAAGAAATATTCCGGGACCATGGCAAACAAAGGGAAGAATCTGCAAGGAAGATCGTTTGGACGAAGAAAATGCTACAATTGTGATAGCCCAAGACATTTTGTGCATGATTGTCCTTATGAGAGACGTGAAGACAAGTCCGAGAAGCTTGTGCTTAAGAAGAAGAAGTTCACCATGTTTTCCAAGAGGAAAGATGACAAGGCTCTTGTTCATGAGGAGTACATGTCCGGAGATGAAGATGACGGTGATGATGATTATGTGGGCACGGCCGCCATTGCCATGCATGCCACTACCTCCTCCTCCACCACCGGCCTCTTCGACTCTCCCAACGAGGACAAGGCATTCACTCATCATTGCCTCATGGCCAAAGAGGTAAAAACAAAGTCCAACTCTCAAAAACCCTTCATCCACACTCCCAATGTTTCATGTGAGATAGTGGAGGATGAGTGTGATGATGGTGTGGATAATGATGAGGAATCCTTGATGGCTTTCATGAACACTCTTCATGGTGAAGCTCGTGCTCGTTTTAGTGATCTCCTTAAATCACTCGCCGAACGCGATGATTTTATTGAGAACGTTGAAAACCTCCTCATAGAGGAAAAAGAGAGAGTCAAACTCCTCGAGCACGAGCTATATGAAGAGAGTGTCATGAGAGCATCACTTGAGGAAGCCTTGTCTTCTCATAAAATTGACTTCGTTAAAACCGATGATGCGTTGCAACTTGCTCTTGAGAACAACGATGCCCTTAAAGTAAGGGTTGAAAAGCTTCTACTTGATCACACGAGACTTGTTGAGGAACATGAGCTCCTTGTGACTAGTTCCAAGGTTGTCAAAGGTGACCTCATTGCCCTCACCGAGTCGTATGCTCAACTTAAAGCTACAACCATTAAGGCTCTTACTTCCGTCCCTCATATTGATTTAAATGATGAATCTTGTACGGCTAACTTTGCTCATGATTGCACCTCTCTCCAAGAGGAGAATAAGAAGTTAAAAGCCCAAATTGAGAAAGGGCTTGTGTCGTGCATTCAAGGGGAGAAAAACCTCAATGACCTCTTGAGCAACCAAAAGGAGTGTGTTGCCAAGGAGGGAATTGGGTTTGACCCCTCTTCTAAGAAGAAGAAGACCAAGAAGAAGAGCAACAAAAAGAAGATCGGTCCTACTTCTCCTCCCCAACAAAAGATAACATTTGTTCATGAAGGACACAAGGAGAAGGAGAAGGAAAAAGGGAATGTCGGGGATGGCAAGTTCACTAGGGACAAGGCCATTCCCAAAGAGTTTGCCGGCAAGAACAACCCATCTTATGTCCTCATGAGAGGAAATGATGGTCATACCTTTGCTAAATTTGTTGGCACTAACTATGATGATTATGCTTGGACTATTTGGGTTCCTAAGACCCTTATTGCTAACTCTCTAGGACCCATTGCAAAATGGGGACCTAAAATCAAAGCTTGATTCTTGTAGGACTATACCTCCGGTGGAACACAATGGGTGATCGATAGTGGTTGCACCAATCATATGACCAGAGAGAGGGAGATGCTTGTGGAGTTCATTGATTCGGTCAAGGACACTTCAAACATCTCTTTTGGTGACAATAGCAAGGGCAAGGTATTGGGTTTGGGCAAGGTGGTAATCTCTAGTGATGCATCACTTAAGAATGTCATGCTTGTTCAATCTCTTCACTACAATTTACTTTCTACAATTCAATTGGCTTGTGCCGGTTATGATTCTCATTTCGGTGAATTTCATGTGACCGTCTTTAAGAGAAGCAATCTCAAAGTGGTCTTTGTTGGGCATGTTGAAGACAACCTTTACGTGGTTGATTTCTCAAATGAGAAAACTTATCTTGCAACATGTCTAATGGCCAAGGCCGACGTGGGGTGGCTTTGGCATCGCCGGCTAGCGCACGTTGGCATGAGAAATTTACAAGCTCTCTTAAAGGGGGAGCACATCCTTGGACTAACCAATGTGTCTTTTGCCAAAGATCGTCCTTGTAGTGCGTGCATTACCGGAAAACTTCATGAAAAAGCTCATAAGGTGTCAACTATCATTACCACTTTGAGGCCTCTCGAGCTCATTCACTTGGATCTCTTTGGGCCTCCATCTTATGATAGTTTGGGAGGGAGGAGGTATTGCCTTGTCATTGTCGATGACTATACAAGATATACATGGGTGTTCTTCCTCAAGAATAAAGATGAAACTCAAGACACGTTCATCAACTTTGCCAAAGAAGCTCAACGTCAACATAATTGTGAGATCAAGGCAATTCGAAGTGACAACGGCACCGAGTTCAAAAATTACACTATGAATGAGTTCTTGAGCGATGAGGGGATCAAGCATCAATATGCCGCGCCATACACTCCCGAACAAAATGGTGTTGCGGAAAGGAAGAACCGGACTCTCATTGAGATGCAAGGACCATGCTTGACGAGTACAAGTCTCCATACAAGCTTTGGGCCGAAGCCATCAACACCGGGTGCCATGCTACAAACCGGCTTTATCTTCGTAAGCTCAAGAACAAGACTCCCTATGAACTCCTAATCGGGAGAAAGCCTAACGTCAAATACTTTCGAGTATTCGGTTGTAAGTGTTTCATTCTAAATAAGAAATCCCGTTTAGCTAAGTTTGCGCCTAAAACTTATGAGGGCATATTTGTTGGATATGCATCAAACTCGCATGCTTACCGTGTTCTCAACAAATCCACCGGATGTATTGAGGAAACGGTAAATGTGGAGTTTGATGAAGATAATGGTTCCCGTGCGGAGCAAATTGTTCCTAGTGTTGTAGGTGATGAGGCTCCTTCACAAACTATAAGGACTATGGGGATAGGCCACATTCGTCCACGAGAAACACCCCAAGTCCAAGTAGAAGAAGAAGGAGTAAGAGCCCCTCTTGTGGATTCTCCACAAGGGAAGTCATCACCGCCACCACAAGGTCAAGATGCTATGGAAAATCATGAACCTATCCAAGAACAAGATCAAGTCCCTCATGTTCCCGAGCAAGATCAAGGGCAAGCCCAACCAAATGACGAAGAACCAATCCGTGAGGCCCAAGGTCAAGCTCTTGATCAAGATCAAGATCAAGATCAATCCCAACCTCAAGTGTCTTCCACATCATCACATCCAAGTGATCAAGAACTAGAGGTTGTGAAGAGAAGGGTGTCTCCAAGGCCAAAGCATTCTCAAGGTCAAGCTTCTTCCACAAGTTCAAAACCAAGTGAAGAAGAGCTTACGCTCAAAGTGCAAAAAGCGGCCGCCAAGTTAAAGCATCTTCAACATCTCACCGACAACATTCATGGAAGCATCAACAAAGGGGTAACTACTCGTAGACATTTGGCAAACTTTTGTGAACATCACTCGTTTGTCTCTTGTGTTGAGCCCCTTAAGGTTGAAGATGCACTTGACGACCCGGATTGGGTAAATGCCATGCATGAAGAACTCAACAACTTCACCCGCAACAAAGTATGGACTCTTGTGAAGAGACCCAAAGAACATCATAATGTCATTGGAACAAAGTGGATCTTTAAGAACAAACAAGATGAGCATGGACAAGTCACTAGAAACAAGGCAAGGTTAGTGGCACAAGGGTTCACCCAAGTTGAAGGTTTGGACTTCGGTGAAACCTTTGCCCCCGTTGCCCGTCTTGAGTCCATTCGTATCTTGCTTGCATATGCTTCACATCATGATTTCAAATTGTATCAAATGGATGTGAAGAGTGCATTTCTTAATGGTCCTCTTAAGGAGTTGGTGTATGTCAAACAACCTCCCGGTTTCTAAACCTCGATCACCCCTCTCACGTTTATGAACTCCATAAGGCGCTCTATGGACTTAAACAAGCACCTCGTGCTTGGTATGATCACCTTACGGCGTTCTTAAGCGAGAAGGGGTTCCAGATCGGGTTAATAGATTCCACTCTCTTCACGAAGAGGGTAAAAGGATAATTGTTTGTGTGCCAAATATATGTTGATGATATTATTTTTGGTTCCACTAACCATGCTACTAACGTTGAGTTTGAGAATCTTATGACCAAGGAATTTGCCATGAGCATGATGGGAGAGTTGAAGTTTTTCCTCGGATTTCAAGTGAAGCAATTGAGAGGAGGAACCTTCATCAACCAAGCACTTTATATTCAAGACATGCTCAAGAGATTCAAA
The DNA here is from genome assembly GCF_018294505.1 of Triticum aestivum. Classification (NCBI taxonomy): domain Eukaryota; kingdom Viridiplantae; phylum Streptophyta; class Magnoliopsida; order Poales; family Poaceae; genus Triticum; species Triticum aestivum. The sequence goes on along the minus strand of NC_057814.1, from coordinate 168,180,100 downwards.
ATGCAAGATGTCAAGCCCATGAAGACGCCCATGCCCACAAATGGCCAACTTAATCTTGATCCCAATGGTAAAGATGTGTATCAAAAGGTATATCGCTCTATGATCGGTTTTTGCTTTCCTTTGTGCATCTAGGCCGGATATTATGTTGAGTGTATGTATGTGTGCAAGATTTCAATCCGCTCCCAAGGAGAGCCATTTTTCGGCAGTGAAAAGAATCCTTCGATATTTGGTTCATACCCCAAACTTGGGCCTTTGGTACCCCAAAGGAGCAACTTTCAAGCTATTAGGATATTCGGATTCGGATTGGGCCGGAGACAAGGTAGACCGCAAGTCCACTTCCGGGTCTTGTCAATTCCTAGGGAGGTCATTGGTAAGTTGGTCTTCAAAGAAGCAGAATTGTGTGTCCCTTTCAACCGCCGAGGCCGAGTACATTGCTGCAGGAAGTTGTTGTGCACAATTATTATGGATGAGGCAAACTTTGATGGATTATGGTGTCAAATGTGACAAAGTGCCTCTATTTTGTGACAATGAAAGTGCAATCAAGATCGCCGACAATCCAGTGCAACATAGCCGAACCAAACATATCGAGATTCGTCATCACTTCATTCGAGATCATGTGGCCAAGGGAGACATTGATCTATTCCATGTCAACACCGAGAAGCAACTTGCCGACATTTTTACCAAGCCACTTGATGAAGCAAGATTCCGCGAGTTAAGGCATGAGCTGAATATCGTGGATATAAGTAACTTGGATTGAGGTTCTTGCATACACACACATACTCTACTAGTATCTTGTTTTAGATGTAGGCACCTAAGTAGGGGGAGCTAGCTCAACTAATGAGCTATCTTATCCTACTAGTGCATAAATTGATCAAAATCTTTCACATTAGCCATTTGAAGATGGCATTTGTGCTTCAAAGATGAGTATTGGTCTTGGACCCAAGGTTCATATCTTCGCGGTGCCATACCAAACAAACTCAAACATGGTGGCTTCGGCCACCGCCCTCCGTTGGAGGTTGGATCGTTTTTGTCTTTTGTTTGTGTGGTTCTTCTTGTCCTTGTGTTCGTGTTTCCGTGAGTGTGTGTTTTCTCGAGTCTCTTCCAGTGCAAGTGCTACACATACTCCTTTCTAGTAGTGTTGGATTTCCTCTGCGACGTGTTCAGAAGTGAGGCGGGAATGCTCTTTGGGGTCTTGGTAAGAATTTGCATTCAGCCATAACCCAACAAGCTTCCTCCTGTCAAAATCCTCTGGATACCCCGTGCCCACGGCCCTTGTACCGTGTGCACGGGGACCCCGTGCCCACGGCCCTTGTACCGTGCGCACGGGGCCTTTAGCCCGTGCACACGGGGTCTGCGGTTTCTGGCCCTGAAGAGGTGGGACGTGGGGGGTTTGGGTTCTTTCCCACCCAGTCGCCCCCTCCACGCCCCAGATCACCTCCAGGCCGCCGCCGTCGCCTCCTTGTCGCCGGTGCTCCTCCGTGCGCCGTGGGACTTCGCTGCTCCGTGGAGATCTTCCGGGATGGGGTCCTCCTCTGGTATCTCCCTCCCCTTGTTCTTCTTTTTCCTCCTTTGGATCCATTTTAGTCTAGGGTTTCCTCCTCTACTAGTCTAGGCCAGTCATTCCCGTGTGGTAGACTAGGGGCGGATGGGCATTACTGTGGCAGTTCTCCCTGCCGCACTCAATCCCGGATTTCGATCTGGAAGTGGTTGCCGCTGGGCGAACCCCGTGTCCACGGGCCTTGTACCGTGCGCACGGGACCCCGTGTCCACGGTGGTCAGACCCCCGTGTGCACGGGGTACACAGTGGTGCCAGTCCTCCTTCTTCTCTGTCTTCCATTCCTCGCTAGCTTCTCGAGCACTTGTACTTATTTGTGTCTCTCGTGTTTGTTGTGCTTTGTTGCTGTTGTGTTTCAGACTCTGCTGACAAGAGGTCCGAGCTCCGTCGCAAGCGCACCAAGGCAGGTTCCAGGGAATTCTCTTTGGCTCCTCGTCAGCCGTCCGAAGGAAGCGGTCAGAGCTCTGAGATGGGCCGTGTTCGCCGTACCGCCTCCAAGCAGCCAGTGATTGAAGCCTCCGAGGATTCAGAAGAGGAGTATGATTCGCAGGAAGATGCTCACTATGAGAACCCCGCAGATGCAGAGATAGAAGATGAGGATGATTCTGCTGATGATGTTGATGAGGAGGAAGGAGAGGAACATGTGCTCCCAGGAGGTCGGAATGTCAAGAATCTACCTCTCTCTAAGTGGACCAAGCCAGAGCTTTGGGCTTGCAGGCAGGATTTCCCCTATGTGCCAAACACTGATGCAGGGGTTGACCCAAGATTCAAGAATGATTTTCAACACCGGGCGTTCTCTGAGCTGATCATGACCAAGAAAAACAAGTTTGCCCCCCACAAGCAAATCAATGTGGAGGCTCTTCGGGACAATGATCATACCTATCCCGGTGTGTATAGTGCTCTTGGGAGGCTTGGCTTGATCCCGTTCGTCGCCTTCCACCATCCGTTCAGTGAAGATCTTGTGATGCAGTTCTTTGCCACCGTATACTTCCACAGTGATGAGGCTCGCACTATGACTTGGATGTCTGGCACATATGAGTGTGAGGCCTCCATGGCCAAGTTCTCTGACATCATTCCGTATCGGTTCTTTGCTGAGGAGCATCCTGAGTATGGCCGTGTTCGTGAGACAGGTAGAGACAAGGATGAGATTGCTTTTGCTTACAAGCCAGACAAGGCCTTCACCACCGGTTCTATCAAACATTTGAAGCCAACCTATGATACTATGTGTCACATTCTTAGGTACACGCTTAATCCTAAGACCGGGGACTCTCACAATCTGAGGAGCTCCATGTTGGATATCTTTGTCTACCTTCATAACAAGAAGAAAGTGGATGTTCTGGACTTCATGTTCTTTGAGATCAGGCAGTGTGTTCAGGAGAACAAGTCATGCATCTATGCTCCGTTCATACAAGCTTTGATTGAGTCCGTCTGTCCCGCCAGGTACATTGCCAAGTACCGCACCTCCTTTCTGAAGCGTGATTCCAACTGGCTTCCGGCTGCTCCTCCACCATATGTGCCTCCCAAGAAGGGGCGCAACCCCAGGCCTGAGGATCGTGCTACCTACACTTAGGGATGTTCATCCTATGTGCGGATTCCGCGTAGCAAAGGGAAGCAAGTTGCTACTGATGCCAGTTTCACCAGAGAGGAGAAGAAGTCTCTTCTGAAGACCGTGAGCAACATGTTCAAAATGTGTCAGTCCATTCAGCGCCGTCAGGTCAAGGAGATCAACAAGGGCAAGCTGGTGAGGCGTCAGGAGAAGGCTGAGCGTGCTGCAGCTGGTGAGGAGGTTGGTCCAGGGTCCGAGGACATCGACAGTGTGGCCACAGCTCATTCTTTTCCCTTGGGGGGATGGCACTTTGATGATGATGATGATGCTTCGAGCGCACCTCCTCTTGTCTAGAGTCTCGTTAGCATCGCCTTTTCCCTTTTTGTTGTCTTGATGACGAAGGGGGAGAAGTGTTCTATTAGGGGCGTTTGCAGTTGGTTTCAGTTGGGTGAGATCTCAAGGCCTCGTTTCTCATTTGCTTTGGTTGTGTTTATTTAGCTTGAGATACTCTTATTTACTTGCTTTCGCGGTGTGGTCGTGAGCTACCTAGTCTATGTGAGAGACTATCTACTTTATGGAATTTATCTATGCTTATGTTGATATATCTTGTGGAGTATGATCAAGCTTCTATATGTTAGTCTCACGTTTTCTGCTCACCACACTTGCATGTGATCTAGGCACCGTGTTGGGTTTTATTATGTTGATCACATGCCTTGACAATGTGGATCTAGGGGGAGCCTCATATGTGTGTGCTTGATGCATAATCAAGCATTTTTTCCTTGCACATATATAGGGGGAGCTCCTTTGATCAACTATTGTTGCATGGCTGTTTACTTAAGTTGTATCCTACATGCCATGTCCTAACCATGTTGTCATCAATGCACCAAAAAGGGGGAGATTGAAAGTGCAAGTATCACTTGGATTATATTTTGGTGTGATGACAATGTGGTTAGTGGAACTAATGTTGGTTGCTAAAGTTTATCTCAGGACATTGGTTCCAAGGTGTCCATTGATGGAGGTGTGCGACCCCCCAGTCCAAAAAGATCAAAGGCGTGGTTACCGGCGACTCGAAGGTTTTTCGTTTTGGTTCGATTTGAGTCATAGGTAAAACCGCACTATCAAGAGGGGTCTTCGTGGAATTAGTGTCGTGTGGGAATGCCTCCAAGACAGATACACCAGCCCAAATTTTCAATTTGGAATGTTATACATAGATCATCATTTGCATATCATGTTTTGTGCATTTTGGCAAATCCTCGATAAATCCTAAGCAACTCAAGGACCCTCGGAGAGAGTTGGGGATTTTCTTGAATTTTCTTATTTGAGTTTCCAACGAGGATTTTGGTTTTTGATTATTTTTCTCTCCGGAAGAATATTTCATTTTAAAATAAACGAGAGGAGAAAATATGACTTCTCCGAAAACATTGAAATACTGGAGGAAAAATGTTAAAAACATTATTTGGAATTTATTGGATTTTATTTGCAATTTTTATTGCATTTAAAAATATGCATGTTTTCAAAATATTTATTTTTGATTTTAAAAATGTTCACCCTATTCTAGATTTTCTAACTAGATGAGGAAAATTTATTTTGTATTTTTCTGATTTTTATTTATTTTTCTACGCAATATTTTCCGCGGAACATATTTAAAAAAAAAATTACGCGCTTGCCCGACTGGGCCGAGGCCCAGCCGAAGCCAGGCCGGCCCGCCCGTGCTCTCCTTCTTCCCGACGCCGCCGGAGTCCGCCAGGAGCACGAAGCCGCCGCCGCCTCGGGCTTTGCCCCTTCCCCAAGCCCTCTAGCCCCCTACCTATATATAGCACCCCCC